>NW_026904115.1:0-123766 GCF_024500275.1 Phycodurus eques | reverse complement strand
CTGTCGTCATGGTACTCGAGCGAAACTGAGTGCTTTAACGCTCGCCGCTCGGCCCCACAGCCGTCCAGAGACTCGGGGGAGGACTCCCCTGAAAGCTGGATTCCCACCGATCGTTTGTTTCACATCTTAGCGCACTAGGTCAAAAGTAAGCGCTAAAAGGTCCTGCCAAAGTCACATAGGTTGTCATGTTACAATTTAGTCAATAAAGGCCTCCTACTGGACCGAAACTGATTGCTTTAACGCTCGCCGCTCGGCCCCACAGCCGTCCAGAGACTCGGGGAAGGCCTCCCCTGAAAGCTGGATTCCCACCGATCGTTTTTTTTCAAATCTTAGCCCACTAACTCAAAAGTAGGCGCTAAAAAGTCTTGCCAAAATCACATAGGTTGTCATGTTACAATTTAGTCAATAAAGGCCTCCTACTGGAGCGAAACTGAGTGCTTTAAAGCTCGCCGCTCGGCCCCACAGCCGTCCAGAGACTCGGGGGAGCCCTCCCCTGAAAGCTGGATTCCCACCGATCGTTTGTTTCAAATCTTAGCCCACCAGCTCAAAAGTAAGCGCTAAAAAGTCTTGCCAAAGTCACATAGGTCGTCAAGTTACAATTTAGTCATTAAAGGCCTACGACTGGAGCGAAACCGAGTGCTTCGACGCTCGCCGTTCAGCCCCACAAGCTCCGAGAGGCTTGGAAGAGGCCTCCCTTGAAAGCTGGATTCCCAAGGCTTGTCTGTGTGAATTCCTAGCCCGCTAGGCTGAAATTAAGTGACCTAAAGTCGTGCCGAAGTCAAATCGGTCTTCATGCTACTCGAGCGAAACTGAGTGCTTTAACGGTCGCCGCTCGGCCCCACAGCAGTCCAGAGACTCGGGGTAGGCCTCCCCTGAAAGCTGGATTCCCACCGATCGTTTGTTTTAAATCTTAGCCCACTAGCTCAAACGTAAGCGCTAAAAAGTCCTGCCAAAATCACATAGGTCGTCATGTTACAATTTAGTCAATAAAGGCCCACTACTGGAGCGAAAACGAGTGCTTTGACGCTCGTCGTTCGGCCCCACAGCTGTCCAGAGACTCGGGGGAGGCCTCCCCTGAAAGCTGGATTCCCACCGATCGTTTGTTTCAAATCTTAGCGCACTAGGTCAAAAGTAAGCGCTAAAATGTCCTGCCAAAGTCACATAGGTTCTCATGTTACAATTTAGTCAATAAAGGCCTACTACTGGAGCGAAACCGAGTGCTTTGACGCTCGCCGTTCGGGCCCACGACCTCCGAGAGGCTTGGAAGAGGCCTCCCCTGAAAGCTGGATTCCCACCGATCGTTTGTTTCAAATCTTAGCCCAGCAGCTGAAAAGTAGGCGCTAAAAAGTCCTGCCAAAATCACATAGGTCGTCATGTTACAATTTAGCCAATAAAGGCCTCCTACTGGACCGAAACTGAGTGCTTAAACGCTCGCCGCTCGGCCCCACAGCCGTCCAGAGACTCGGGGGAGGCCTCCCCTGAAAGCTGGATTCCCACCGATCGTTTGTTTCAAATCTTAGCCCAGTAGCTGAAAAGTAGGCGCTAAAAAGTCCTGCCAAAATAACATAGGTCGTCATGTTACAATTTAGTCAATAAAGGCCAACTACTGGAGAGAAACCGAGTGCTTTGACGCTCGCCGTTCGCCCCGAAAGCCGTCCAGAGACTCGGGGGAGGCCTCCCCTGAAAGCTGGATTCCCACCGATCGTTTGTTTCAAATCTTAGCGCACTAGCTCAAAAGTAAGCGCTAAAATGTCCTGCCAAAGTCACATAGGTTTTCATGTTACAATTTAGTCAATAAAGGCCTCCTACTGGAGCGAAACCGAGTGCTTTGACGCTCGCCGTTCGGGCCCACGAAACTCCGAGAGGCTTGGCAGAGGCCTCCCCTGAAAGATGGATTCCCACCGATCGTTTGTTTCAAATCTTCGCCCAGTAGCTGAAAAGTAGGCGCTAAAAAGTCCTGCCAAAATCACATAGGTCGTCATGTTACAATTTAGTCAATAAAGGCCTCCTACTGGACCGAAACCGAGTGCTTTAACGCTCGCCGCTCGGCCCCACAGCCGTCCAGAGACTCGGGGGAGGACTCCCCTGAAAGCTGGATTCCCACCGATCGTTTGTTTCAAATCTTAGCCCACTAGCTCAAAATTAGGCGCTAAAATGTCCTGCCAAAGTCACATAAGTCGTCATGTTACAATTTAGTCAATAAAGGCCGACTACTGGAGCGAAACCGATTGCTTTGACGCTCGCCGTTAGGCCCCACGACCTCTGAGAGGCTTAAAAGTGGCCTCCCCTGAAAGCTGGATTCCCAAGGATTGTCTGTGTGAATTCCTAGCCCGCTAGACTGAAATTAAGCGTCCTAAAGTCGTGCCGAAGTCAAATCGGTCGTCATGGTACTCGAGCGAAACTGAGTGCTTTAACGCTCGCCGCTCGGCCCCACAGCCGTCCAGAGACTCGGGGGAGGACTCCCCTGAAAGCTGGATTCCCACCAATCGTTTATTTCAAATCTTAGCACACTAGGTCAGAAGTAAGCGCTAAAACGTCCTGCCAAAGTCACATAGGTTGTCATGTTACAATTTAGTCAATAAAGGCCTCCTACTGGAGCGAAACCGAGTGCTTTGACGCTCGCCGTTCGGCCCCACGACGTCCGAAAGGCTTGGAAGAGGCCTCCCCTGAAAGCTGGATTCCCACCGATCGTTTGTTTCAAATCTTAGCCCAGTAGCTGAAAAGTAGGCGCTAAGAAGTCCTGCCAAAATCACATAGGTCGTCTTGTTACAACTTAGCCAATAAAGGCCTCCTACTGGACCGAAACTGAGTGCTTTAACGCTCGCCGCTCGGCCCCACAGCCGTCCAGAGACTCGGGGGAGGATTCCGCTGAAAGCTGGATTCCCACCGATCGTTTGTTTCAAATCTTAGCGCACTAGGTGAAAAGTAAGCGCTAAAAAGTCCTGCCAAAGTCACATATGTTGTCATGTTAAAATTTAGTCAATAAAGGCCCACTACTGGAGCGAAAACGAGTGCTTTGACGCTCGCCGTTCGGCCCCACAGCTGTCCAGAGACTCGGGGGAGGCCTCCCCTGAAAGCTGGATTCCCACCGATCGTTTGTTTCAAATCTTAGCGCACTAGGTCGAAAGTAAGCGCTAAAATGTCCTGCCAAAGTCACATAGGTTCTCATGTTACAATTTAGTCAATAAAGGCCTACTACTGGAGCGAAACCGAGTGCTTTGACGCTCGCCGTTCGGGCCCACGACCTCCGAGAGGCTTGGAAGAGGCCTCCCCTGAAAGCTGGATTCCCACCGATCGTTTGTTTCAAATCTTAGCCCAGCAGCTGAAAAGTAGGCGCTAAAAAGTCCTGCCAAAATCACATAGGTCGTCATGTTACAATTTAGTCAATAAAGACCGACTACTGGAGAGAAACCAAGTGCTTTGACGCTCGCCGTTCGGCCCCACAGCTGTCCAGAGACTCGGGGGAGGCCTCCCCTGAAAGCTGTATTCCCACCGATCTTTTGTTTCAAATCTTAGCCCACTAGCTCAAAAGTGAGCGCTAAAAAGTCTTGCCAAAGTCACATAGGTCGTCATGTTACAATTTAGCCAATAAAGGCCTCCTACTGGACCGAAACTGAGTGCTTAAACGCTCGCCGCTCGGCCCCACAGCCGTCCAGAGACTCGGGGGAGGCCTCCCCTGAAAGCTGGATTCCCACCGATCGTTTGTTTCAAATCTTAGCCCAGTAGCTGAAAAGTAGGCGCTAAAAAGTCCTGCCAAAATCACATAGGTCGTCATGTTACAATTTAGTCAATAAAGGCCAACTACTGGAGAGAAACCGAGTGCTTTGACGCTCGCCGTTCGCCCCGAAAGCCGTCCAGAGACTCGGGGGAGGCCTCCCCTGAAAGCTGGATTCCCACCGATCGTTTGTTTCAAATCTTAGCGCACTAGCTCAAAAGTAAGCGCTAAAATGTCCTGCCAAAGTAGCATAGGTTGTCATGTTACAATTTAGTCAATAAAGGCCTCCTACTGGAGCGAAACCGAGTGCTTTGACGCTCGCCGTTCGGGCCCACGAAACTCCGAGAGGCTTGGCAGAGGCCTCCCCTGAAAGATGGATTCCCACCGATCGTTTGTTTCAAATCTTCGCCCAGTAGCTGAAAAGTAGGCGCTAAAAAGTCCTGCCAAAATCACATAGGTCGTCATGTTACAATTTAGTCAATAAAGACCGACTACTGGAGAGAAACCAAGTGCTTTGACGCTCGCCGTTCGGCCCCACAGCTGTCCAGAGACTCGGGGGAGGCCTCCCCTGAAAGCTGTATTCCCACCGATCTTTTGTTTCAAATCTTAGCCCACTAGCTCAAAAGTGAGCGCTAAAAAGTCTTGCCAAAGTCACATAGGTCGTCATGTTACAATTTAGTCAATAAAGGCCTACTACTGGAGCGAAACCGAGTGCTTTGACGCTCGCCGATAGGCCCCACGACTTCTGAGAGGCTTGGAAGTGGCCTCCCCTGAAAGCTGGATTCCCAAGGATTGTCTGTGTGAATTCCTAGCCCGCTAGGCTGAAATTAAGCGACCTAAAGTCGTGCCGAAGTCAAATCGGTCGTCATGGTACTCGAGCGAAACTGAGTGCTTTAACGCTCGCCGCTCGGCCCCACAGCCGTCCAGAGACTCGGGGGAGGACTCCCCTGAAAGCTGGATTCCCACCGATCGTTTATTTCAAATCTTAGCACACTGGGTCAGAAGTAAGCGCTAAAACGTCCTGCCAAAGTCACATAGGTTGTCATGTTACAATTTAGTCAATAAAGGCCTCCTACTGGAGCGAAACCGAGTGCTTTGACGCTCGCCGTTCGGCCCCACGACGTCCGAGAGGCTTGGAAGAGGCCTCCCCTGAAAGCTGGATTCCCACCGATCGTTTGTTTCAAATCTTAGCCCAGTAGCTGAAAAGTAGGCGCTAAGAAGTCCTGACAAAATCACATAGGTCGTCATGTTACAATTTAGCCAATAAAGGCCTCCTACTGGACCGAAACTGAGTGCTTTAACGTTCGCCGCTCGGCCCCACAGCCGTCCAGAGACTCGGGGGAGGACTCCGCTGTAAGCTGGATTCCCACCGATCATTTGTTTCAAATCTTAGCCCAGTAGCTGAAAAGTAGGCGCTAAAAAGTCCTGCCAAAATCACATAGGTCGTCATGTTACAATTTAGCCAATAAAGGCCTCCTACTGGACCGAAACTGAGTGCTTAAACGCTCGCCGCTCGGCCCCACAGCCGTCCAGAGACTCGGGGGAGGCCTCCCCTGAAAGCTGGATTCCCACCGATCGTTTGTTTCAAATCTTAGCCCAGTAGCTGAAAAGTAGGCGCTAAAAAGTCCTGCCAAAATCACATAGGTCGTCATGTTACAATTTAGTCAATAAAGGCCAACTACTGGAGAGAAACCGAGTGCTTTGACGCTCGCCGTTCGCCCCGAAAGCCGTCCAGAGACTCGGGGGAGGCCTCCCCTGAAAGCTGGATTCCCACCGATCGTTTGTTTCAAATCTTAGCGCACTAGCTCAAAAGTAAGCGCTAAAATGTCCTGCCAAAGTAGCATAGGTTGTCATGTTACAATTTAGTCAATAAAGGCCTCCTACTGGAGCGAAACCGAGTGCTTTGACGCTCGCCGTTCGGGCCCACGAAACTCCGAGAGGCTTGGCAGAGGCCTCCCCTGAAAGATGGATTCCCACCGATCGTTTGTTTCAAATCTTCGCCCAGTAGCTGAAAAGTAGGCGCTAAAAAGTCCTGCCAAAATCACATAGGTCGTCATGTTACAATTTAGTCAATAAAGGCCTCCTACTGGAACGAAACTGAGTGCTTTAACGCTCGCCGCTCGGCCCCACAGCCGTCCAGAGACTCGGGGGAGGACTCCCCTGAAAGCTGGATTCCCACCGATCGTTTGTTTCAAATCTTAGCCCACTAGCTCAAAACTAGGCGCTAAAATGTCCTGCCAAAGTCACATAGGTCGTCATGTTACAATTTAGTCAATAAAGACCGACTACTGGAGAGAAACCAAGTGCTTTGACGCTCGCCGTTCGGCCCCACAGCTGTCCAGAGACTCGGGGGAGGCCTCCCCTGAAAGCTGTATTCCCACCGATCTTTTGTTTCAAATCTTAGCCCACTAGCTCAAAAGTGAGCGCTAAAAAGTCTTGCCAAAGTCACATAGGTCGTCATGTTACAATTTAGTCAATAAAGGCCTACTACTGGAGCGAAACCGAGTGCTTTGACGCTCGCCGATAGGCCCCACGACTTTTGAGAGGCTTGGAAGTAGCCTCCCCTGAAAGCTGGATTCCCAAGGATTGTCTGTGTGAATTCCTAGCCCGCTAGGCTGAAATTAAGCGACCTAAAGTCGTGCCGAAGTCAAATCGGTCGTCATGGTACTCGAGCGAAACTGAGTGCTTTAACGCTCGCCGCTCGGCCCCACAGCCGTCCAGAGACTCGGGGGAGGACTCCCCTGAAAGCTGGATTCCCACCGATCGTTTATTTCAAATCTTAGCACACTGGGTCAGAAGTAAGCGCTAAAACGTCCTGCCAAAGTCACATAGGTTGTCATGTTACAATTTAGTCAATAAAGGCCTCCTACTGGAATAAAAACCGAGTGCTTTGACGCTCGCCGTTCGGCCCCACGAAGTCCGAGAGGCTTGGAAGAGGCCTCCCCTGAAAGCTGGATTCCCACCGATCGTTTGTTTCAAATCTTAGCCCAGTAGCTGAAAAGTAGGCGCTAAGAAGTCCTGCCAAAATCACATACGTTGTCATGTTACAATTTAGTCAATAAAGGCCCACTACTGGACCGAAACTGAGTGCTTTAACGTTCGCTGCTCGGCCCCACAGCCGTCCAGAGACTCGGGGGAGGACTCCGCTGAAAGCTGGATTCCCACCGATCGTTTGTTTCAAATCTTAGCGCACTAGGTGAAAAGTAAGCGCTAAAAAGTCCTGCCAAAGTCACATACGTTGTCATGTTACAATTTAGTCAATAAAGGCCCACTACTGGAGCGAAAACGAGTGCTTTGACGCTCGCCGTTCGGCCCCACAGCTGTCCAGAGACTCGGGGGAGGCCTCCCCTGAAAGCTGGATTCCCACCGATCGTTTGTTTCAAATCGTAGCCCACCAGCTCAAAAGTAAGCGCTAAAAAGTCTTGCCAAAGTCACATAGGTCGTCAAGTTACAATTTAGTCAAAGGCCTACGACTGGAGCGAAACCGAGTGCTTCGACGCTCGCCGTTCAGCCCCACAAGCTCCGAGAGGCTTGGAAGAGGACTCCCCTGAAAGTTGGATTCCCACCGATCGTTTGTTTTAAATCTTAGCCCACTAGCTCAAACGTAAGCGCTAAAAAGTCCTGCCAAAATCACATAGGTCGTCATGTTACAATTTAGTCAATAAAGGCCTATTACTTGACCGAAACTGAGAGCTTTAACGCTCGCCGCTCGGCCCCACAGCCGTCCAGAGACTCGGGGGAGGCCTCCCCCGAAAGCTGGATTCCCACCGATCGTTTGTTTCAAATCTTAGCCCAGTAGCTGAAAAGTAGGCGCTAAAAGGTCCTGCCAAAATCACATAGGTCGTCAGGTTACAATTTACTCAATAAAGGCCTACTACTGGAGAGAAACCGAGTGCTTTGACGCTCGCCGTTCGTCCCCACAGCCGTCCAGAGACTCGGGGGAGGCCTCCCCTGAAAGCTGGATTCCCACCGATCGTTTGTTTCAAATCGTAGCCCACTAGCTCAAAAGTGAGCGCTAAAAAGTCCTGCCAAAGTCACATAGGTTGTCATGTTACAATTTAGTCAATAAAGGCCTACTACTGGAGCAAAACCGAGTGCTTCGACGCTCGCCGTTCGGCCCCACGAGCTCCGAGAGGCTTGGAAGAGGCCTCCCTTGAAAGCTGGATTCCCAAGGCTTGTCTGTGTGAATTCCTAGCCCGCTAGGCTGAAATTAAGCGACCTAAAGTCGTGCCGAAGTCAAATCGGTCGTCATGGTACTCGAGCGAAACTGAGTGCTTTAACGCTAGCCGCTCGGCCCCACAGCCGTCCAGAGACTCGGGGGAGGCCTCCCCTGAAAGCTGGATTCCCGCCGATCGTTTGTTTTAAATCTTAGCCCACTAGCTCAAACGTAAGCGCTAAAAAGTCCTGCCAAAATCACATAGGTCGTCATGTTACAATTTAGTCAATAAAGGCCTATCACTGGACCGAAACTGAGTGCTTTAACGATCGCCGCTCAGCGCCACAGCCGTCCAGAGACTCAGGGGAGGCCTCCCCTGAAAGCTGGATTCCCACCGATCGTTTGTTTCAAAACTTAGCCCACTAGTTCAAAAGTAGGCACTAAAAAGTCCTGCCAAATTCACATAGGTCGTCATGTTACAATTTAGTCAATAAAGGCCTACGACTGGAGAGAAACTGATTGCTTTGACGCTCACCGTTCGGCCCCACAACCGTCCAGAGATTCGGGGGAGGCCTCCCCTGAAAGCTGGATTCCCACCGATCGTTTGTTTCAAATCTTAGCCCAGTAGCTGAAAAGTAGGCGCTAAAAAGTCCTGCCAAAATCACATAGGTCGTCATGTTACAATTTAGTCAATAAAGGCCTACTACCGGAGCGAAACCGAGTGCTTTGACGCTCGCCGCTCGGCCCCACAACCTCTGAGAGGCTTGAAAGAGGCCTCCCCTGAAAGCTGTATTCCCACCGATCGTTTATTTTAAATCTTAGCCCACTAGCTCAAAAGTAAGCGCTAAAAAGTCCTGCCAAAGTCACATAGGTTGTCATGTTACAATTTAGTCAATAAAGGCCTACTGCTGGAGCGAAACCGAGTGCTTTGACGGTCGCCATTCGGCCCCATGACCTCCGAGAGGCTTGGAAGAGGCCTCCCTTGAAAGCTGGATTCCCAAGGCTTGTCTGTGTGAATTCCTAGCCCGCTAGGCTGAAATTAAGCGACCTAAAGTCGTGCCGAAGTCAAATCGGTCGTCATGGTACTCGAGCGAAACTGAGTGCATTAACGCTCGCCGCTCAGGCCCACAACCTCTGAGAGGCTTGAAAGAGGCCTCCCCTGAAAGCTGGATTCCCACCGATCGTTTATTTCAAAGCTTAGCCCAGTAGCTGAAAAGTAGGTGCTAAAAAGTCCTGCCAAAATCACATAGGTCGTTGTTACAATTTACTCAATAAAGGCCAACTACTGGAGAGAAACAGTGCTTTGACGCTCGCCGTTCGCCCCCACAGCCGTCCAGAGACTCGGGGGAGGCCTCCCCTGAAAGCTGGATTCCCACCCATCGTTTGTTTCAAATCTTAGCGCACTCGGTGAAAAGTAAGCGCTAAAAAGTCCTGCCAAAGTCACATAGGTTGTCATGTTACAATTTAGTCAATAAAGGCCTACTACTGGACCGAAAATGAGTGCTTTGACGCTCGCCGTTATGCCCCACGACCTCCGAGAGGCTTGGAAGAGGCCTCCCCTGAAAGCTGGATTCCCACCGATCGTTTGTTTCAAATCTTCGCCCAGTAGCTGAAAAGTTGGCGCTAAAACGTCCTGCCAAAATCACATAGGTCGTCATGGTACAATTTAGTCAATAAAGGCCTACTACTGGAGCGAAACTGAGTGCTTTAACGCTCGCCGTTCGGCCCCACAACCTCCGAGAGGCTTGGAAGAAGCCTCCCCTGAAAGCTGGATTCCCACCGATGGTTTGTTTCAAATCTTAGCCCAGTAGCTGAAAAGTAGGCGCTAAAAAGTCCTGCCAAAATCACATAGGTCATCATGTTACAATTTAGTCAATAAAGGCCTCCTTCTGGACCGAAACCGAGTGCTTTAATGCTCGCCGCTCGGCCCCACAGCCGTCCAGAGACTCGGGGGAGGACTCCCCTGAAAGCTGTATTCCCACCGATAATGTGTTTCAAATCTTAGCCCACTAACTCAAAAGTAAGCGCTAAAATGTCCTGCCAAAATCACATTGGTCGTCATGGTACAATTTAGTCAATAAAGGCCTACTACTGGACCGAAAACGAGTGCTTTGACGCTCGCCGTTATGCCCCACGACCTCCGAGAGGCTTGGAAGAGGCCTCCCCTGAAAGCTGGATTCCCACCGATCGTTTGTTTCAAATCTTAGCCCAGTAGCTGACAAGAAGGCGCAAAAAAGTCCTGCCAAAATCACATAGGTCGTCATGTTACAATTTAGTCAATAAAGGCCTACTACTGGAGCGAAACCGAGTGCTTTGACGCGCGCCGTTCGGCCCCACGACCTCCGAGAGGCTTGGAAGAGGCGTCCTCTGAAAGCTGGATTCCCAAGGCTTGTCTGTGTGAATTCCTAGCCCGCTAGGCTGAACTTAAGCGACCTAAAGTCGTGCCGAAGTCAAATCGGTCGTCATGGTACTCGAGCGAAACTGAGTGCTTTAACGCTCGCCGCTCGGCCCCACAGCCGTCCAGAGAATCGGGGGAGGCCTCCCCTGAAAGCTGGATTCCCACCGATCGTTTGTTTTAAATCTTAGCCCACTAGCTCAAACGTAAGCGCTAAAAAGTCCTGCCAAAATCACATAGGTCGTCATGTTACAATTTAGTCAATAAAGGCCTATCACTGGACCGAAACTGAGTGCTTTAACGATCGCCGCTCAGCCCCACAGCCGTCCAGAGACTCAGGGGAGGCCTCCCCTGAAAGCTGGATTCCCACCGATCGTTTGTTTCAAAACTTAGCCCACTAGTTCAAAAGTAGGCACTAAAAAGTCCTGCCAAATTCACATAGGTCGTCATGTTACAATTTAGTCAATAAAGGCCTACGACTGGAGAGAAACTGAGTGCTTTGACGCTCACCGTTCGGCCCCACAACCGTCCAGAGATTCGGGGGAGGCCTCCCCTAAAAGCTGGATTCCCACCGATCGTTTGTTTCAAATCTTAGCCCAGTAGCTGAAAAGTAGGCGCTAAAAAGTCCTGCCAAAATCACATAGGTTGTGATGTTACAATTTAGTCAATAAAGGGTTACTACTGGAGCGAAACAGAGTGCTTCGACGCTCGCCGTTCGGCCCCACGAGCTCCGAGAGGCTTGGAAGAGGCCTCCCTTGAAAGCTGGATTCCCAAGGCTTGTCTGTGTGAATTCCTAGCCCGCTAGGCTGAAATTAAGCGACCTAAAGTCGTGCCGAAGTCAAATTGGTCGTCATGGTACTCGAGCGAAACTGAGTGCTTTAACGGTCGCCGCTCGGCCACACAGCCGTCCAGAGACTCGGGGGAGGACTAACCTGAAAGCTGGATTCCCACCCATCGTTTGTTTCAAATCTTAGCGCACTAGCTCAAACGTAAGCGCTAAAAAGTCCTGCCAAAATCACATAGGTCGTCATGTTACAATTTAGTCAATAAAGGCCTATTACTGGACCGAAACTGAGTGCTTTAACGCTCGCCGCTCGGCCCCACAGCCGTCCAGAGATTCAGGGGAGGCCTCCCCTGAAAGCTGGATTCCCACCGATCGTTTGTTTCAAATCTTAGCCCAGTAGCATAAAAGTAGGCGCTAAAAGGTCCTGCCAAAATCACATAGGTCGTCAGGTTACAATTTACTCAATAAAGGCCTACTACTGGAGAGAAACCGAGTGCTTTGACGCTCGCCGTTCGTCCCCACAGCCGTCCAGAGACTCGGGGGCGGCTTCCCCTGAAAGCTGGATTCCCACCGATCGTTTGTTTCAAATCTTAGCCCAGTAGCTGAAAAGTAGGCGCTAAAAGGTCCTGCCAAAATCACATAGGTCGTCATGTTACAATTTAGTCAATAAAGGCCTATTACTGGACCGAAACTGAGTGCTTTAACGCTCGCCGCTCGGCCCCACAGCCGTCCAGAGATTCAGGGGAGGCCTCCCCTGAAAGCTGGATTCCCACCGATCGTTTGTTTCAAATCTTAGCCCAGTAGCTGAAAAGTAGGCACTAAAAAGTCCTGCCAAATTCACATAGGTCGTCATGTTACAATTTAGTCAATAAAGGCCTACGACTGGAGAGAAACTGAGTGCTTTGACGCTCACCGTTCGGCCCCACAACCGTCCAGAGATTCGGGGGAGGCCTCCCCTGAAAGCTGGATTCCCACCGATCGTTTGTTTCAAATCTTAGCCCAGTAGCTGAAAAGTAGGCGCTAAAAAGTCCTGCCAAAATCACATAGGTTGTGATGTTACAATTTAGTCAATAAAGGGTTACTACTGGAGCGAAACAGAGTGCTTCGACGCTCGCCGTTCGGCCCCACGAGCTCCGAGAGGCTTGGAAGAGGCCTCCCTTGAAAGCTGGATTCCCAAGGCTTGTCTGTGTGAATTCCTAGCCCGCTAGGCTGAAATTAAGCGACCTAAAGTCGTGCCGAAGTCAAATTGGTCGTCATGGTACTCGAGCGAAACTGAGTGCTTTAACGGTCGCCGCTCGGCCACACAGCCGTCCAGAGACTCGGGGGAGGACTAACCTGAAAGCTGGATTCCCACCCATCGTTTGTTTCAAATCTTAGCGCACTAGCTCAAACGTAAGCGCTAAAAAGTCCTGCCAAAATCACATAGGTCGTCATGTTACAATTTAGTCAATAAAGGCCTATTACTGGACCGAAACTGAGTGCTTTAACGCTCGCCGCTCGGCCCCACAGCCGTCCAGATATTCAGGGGAGGCCTCCCCTGAAAGCTGGATTCCCACCGATCGTTTGTTTCAAATCTTAGCCCAGTAGCTGAAAAGTAGGCGCTAAAAGGTCCTGCCAAAATCACATAGGTCGTCAGGTTACAATTTACTCAATAAAGGCCTACTACTGGAGAGAAACCGAGTGCTTTGACGCTCGCCGTTCGTCCCCACAGCCGTCCAGAGACTCGGGGGCGGCCTCCCCTGAAAGCTGGATTCCCACCGATCGTTTGTTTCAAATCTTAGCCCAGTAGCTGAAAAGTAGGCGCTAAAAGGTCCTGCCAAAATCACATAGGTCGTCAGGTTACAATTTACTCAATAAAGGCCTACTACTGGAGCGAAACCGAGTGCTTCGACGCTCGCCGTTCGGCCCCACGAGCTCCGAGAGGCTTGGAAGATGCCTCCCTTGAAAGCTGGATTCCCAAGGCTTGTCTGTGTGAATTCCTAGCCCGCTAGGCTGAAATTAAGCGACCTAAAGTCGTGCCGAAGTCAAATCGGTCGTCATGGTACTCGAGCGAAACTGAGTGCTTTAACGCTCGCCGCTCGGCCCCACAGCCGTCCAGAGACTCGGGGGAGGCCTCCCCTGAAAGCTGGATTCCCACCGATCGTTTGTTTTAAATCTTAGCCCACTAGCTCAAACGTAAGCGCTAAAAAGTCCTGCCAAAATCACATAGGTCGTCATGTTACAATTTAGTCAATAAAGGCCTATCACTGGACCGAAACTGAGTGCTTTAACGATCGCCGCTCAGCCCCACAGCCGTCCAGAGACTCAGGGGAGGCCTCCCCTGAAAGCTGGATTCCCACCGATCGTTTGTTTCAAAACTTAGCACACTAGTTCAAAAGTAGGCACTAAAAAGTCCTGCCAAATTCACATAGGTCGTCATGTTGCAATTTAGTCAATAAAGGCCTACGACTGGAGAGAAACTGAGTGCTTTGACGCTCACCGTTCGGCCCCACAACCGTCCAGAGATTCGGGGGAGGCCTCCCCTGAAAGCTGGATTCCCACCGATCGTTTGTTTCAAATCTTAGCCCAGTAGCTGAAAAGTAGGCGCTAAAAAGTCCTGCCAAAATCACATAGGTCGTCATGTTACAATTTAGTCAATAAAGGCCTACTACCGGAGCGAAACCGAGTGCTTTGACGCTCGCCGCTCGGCCCCACAACCTCTGAGAGGCTTGAAAGAGGCCTCCCCTGAAACCTGGATTCCCACCAATCGTTTATTTCAAAGCTTAGCCCAGTAGCTGAAAAGTAGGCGCTAAAAAGTCCTGCCAAAATCACATAGGTCGTTGTTACAATTTACTCAATAAAGGCCAACTACTGGACAGAAACAGTGCTTTGACGCTCGCCGTTCGCCACCACAGCCGTCCAGAGACTCGGGGGAGGCCTCCCCTGAAAGCTGGATTCCCACCGATCGTTTGTTTCAAATCTTAGCCCACTAGCTCAAAAGTGAGCGCTAAAAAGTCCTGCCAAAGTCACATAGGTTGTCATGTTACAATTTAGTCAATAAAGGCCTACTGCTGGAGCGAAACCGAGTGCTTTGACGGTCGCCGTTCGGCCCCATGACCTCCGAGAGGCTTGGAAGAGGCCTCCCCCGAAAGCTGCATTCCCACCGATCGTTTGTTTCAAATCTTAGCCCAGTAGCTGAAAAGTAGGCGCAAAAAAGTCCTGCCAAAGTCACATAGGTTGTGATGTTACAATTTAGTCAATAAAGGGTTACTACTGGAGCGAAACAGAGTGCTTCGACGCTCGCCGTTCGGCCCCACGAGCTCCGAGAGGCTTGGAAGAGGCCTCCCTTGAAAGCTGGATTCCCAAGGCTTGTCTGTGTGAATTCATAGCCCGCTAGCCTTAAATTAAGCGACCTAAAGTCGTGTCGAAGTCAAATTGGTCGTCATGGTACTCGAGCGAAACTGAGTGCTTTAACGGTCGCCGCTCGGCCACACAGCCGTCCAGAGACTCGGGGGAGGACTAACCTGAAAGCTGGATTCCCACCCATCGTTTGTTTCAAATCTTAGCGCACTAGCTCAAACGTAAGCGCTAAAAAGTCCTGTCAAAATCACATAGGTCGTCATGTTACAATTTAGTCAATAAAGGCCTATTACTGGACCGAAACTGAGTGCTTTAACGCTCGCCGCTCGGCCCCACAGCCGTCCAGAGATTCAGGGTAGGCCTCCCCTGAAAGCTGGATTCCCACCGATCGTTTGTTTCAAATCTTAGCCCAGTAACTGAAAAGTAGGCGCAAAAAAGTCCTGCCAAAATCACATTGGTCGTCATGTTACAATTTAGTCAATAAAGGCCTACTACTGGAGCAAAACCGAGTGCTTTGACGCGCGCCGTTCGGCCCCACGACCTCCGAGAGGCTTGGAAGAGGCGTCCCCTGAAAGCTGGATTCCCAAGGCTTGTCTGTGTGAATTCCTAGCCCGCTAGGCTGAACTTAAGCGACCTAAAGTCGTGCCGAAGTCAAATCGGTCGTCATGGTACTCGAGCGAAACTGAGTGCTTTAACGCTCGCCGCTCGGCCCCACAGCCGTCCAGAGACTCGGGGGAGGCCTCCCCTGAAAACTGGATTCCCACCGATCGTTTGTTTTAAATCTTAGCCCACTAGCTCAAACGTAAGCGCTAAAAAGTCCTGCCAAAATCACATAGGTCGTCATGTTACAATTTAGTCAATAAAGGCCTATCACTGGACCGAAACTGAGTGCTTTAACGATCGCCGCTCAGCCCCACAGCCGTCCAGAGACTCAGGGGAGGCCTCCCCTGAAAGCTGGATTCCCACCGATCGTTTGTTTCAAAACTTAGCCCACTAGTTCAAAAGTAGGCACTAAAAAGTCCTGCCAAATTCACATAGGTCGTCATGTTAAAATTTAGTCAATAAAGGCCTACGACTGGAGAGAAACTGAGTGCTTTGACGCTCACCGTTCGGCCCCACAACCGTCCAGAGATTCGGGGGAGGCCTCCCCTGAAAGCTGGATTCCCACCGATTGTTTGTTTCAAATCTTAGCCCAGTAGCTGAAAAGTAGGCGCTAAAAAGTCCTGCCAAAATCACATAGGTCGTCATGTTACAATTTAGTCAATAAAGGCCTACTACTGGAGCGAAACCGAGTGCTTTGACGCTCGCCGCTCGGCCCCACAACCTCTGAGAGGCTTGAAAGAGGCCTCCCCTGAAAGCTGGATTCCCACCGATCGTTTATTTCAAATCTTAGCCCAGTAGCTGAAAAGTAGGCGCTAAAAAGTCCTGCCAAAATCACATAGGTCGTTGTTACAATTTACTCAATAAAGGCCAACTACTGGAGAGAAACAGAGTGCTTTGACGCTCGCCGTTCGCCCCCACAGCCGTCCAGAGACTCGGGGGAGGCCTCCCCTGAAAGCTGGATTCCCACCGATCGTTTGTTTCAAATCTTAGCCCACTAGCTCAAAAGTAAGCGCTAAAAAGTCCTGCCAAAGTCACATAGGTTGTCATGTTACAATTTAGTCAATAAAGGCCTACTACTGAAGCAAAACCGAGTGCTTCGACGGTCGCCGTTCGGCCCCACAAGCTCCGAGAGGCTTGGAAGAGGTCTCCCTTGAAAGCTGGATTCCCAAGGCTTGTCTGTGTTAATTCCTAGCCCGCTCCGCTGAAATTAAGCGACCTAAAGTTGTGCCGAAGTCAAATCGGTCGTCATGATACTCGAGCGAAACTGAGTGCTATTACGCTCGCCGCTCGGCCCCACAGCCGTCCAGAGACTCGGGGGAGGCCTCCCCTGAAAGCTGGATTCCCACCGATCGTTTGTTTCAAATCTTAGCCCAGTAGCTGAAAAGTAGGCGCGAAAAAGTCCTGCCAAAATCACATAGGTCGTCATGTAACAATTTAGTCAATAAAGGCCTACTACTGGAGCGAAACCGAGTGCTTTGACGTTCGCCGTTTGGCCCCACGACCTCCAAGAGACTTGGAAGAGGCCCCCCCTGAAAGCTGGATTCCCGCCGATCGTTTGTTTTAAATCTTAGCCCAGTAGCTGAAAAGTAGGCGCTAAAAAGTCCTGCCAAAATCACAAAGTTCGTCATGTTACAATTTAGTCAATAAAGGCCTATCACTGGACCGAAACTGAGTGCTTTAACGATCGCCGCTCAGCCCCACAGCCGTCCAGAGACTCAGGGGAGGCCTCCCCTGAAAGCTGGATTCCCACCGATCGTTTGTTTCAAAACTTAGCCCACTAGTTCAAAAGTAGGCACTAAAAAGTCCTGCCAAATTCACATAGGTCGTCATGTTACAATTTAGTCAATAAAGGCCTACGACTGGAGAGAAACTGAGTGCTTTGACGCTCACCGTTCGGCCCCACAACCGTCCAGAGATTCGGGGGAGGCCTCCCCTGAAAGCTGGATTCCCACCGATCGTTTGTTTCAAATCTTAGCCCAGTAGCTGAAAAGTAGGCGCAAAAAAGTCCTGCCAAAATCACATAGGTCGTCATGTTACAATTTAGTCAATAAAGGCCTACTACTGGAGAAAAACCGAGTCTTTTGACGCGCGCCGTTCGGCCCCACGACCTCCGAGAGGCTTGGAAGAGGCGTCCCCTGAAAGCTGGATTCCCAAGGCTTGTCTGTGTGAATTCCTAGCCCGCTAGGCTGAACTTAAGCGACCTAAAGTCGTGCCGAAGTCAAATCGGTCGTCATGGTACTCGAGCGAAACCGAGTGCTTTAACGCTCGCCGCTCGGCCACCACAGCCGTCCAGAGACTCGGGGGAGGCCTCCCCTGAAAGTTGGATTCCCACCGATCGTTTGTTTTAAATCTTAGCCCACTAGCTCAAACGTAAGCGCTAAAAAGTCCTGCCAAAATCACATAGGTCGTCATGTTACAATTTAGTCAATAAAGGCCTATTACTTGACCGAAACTGAGAGCTTTAACGCTCGCCGCTCGGCCCCACAGCCGTCCAGAGACTCGGGGGAGGCCTCCCCTGAAAGCTGGATTCCCACCGATCGTTTGTTTCAAATCGTAGCCCACTAGCTCAAAAGTAAGCGCTAAAAAGTCCTGCCAAAGTCACATAGGTTGTCATGTTACAATTTAGTCAATAAAGGCCTACTACTGGAGCGAAACAGAGTGCTTCGACGCTCGCCGTTCGGCCCCAAGAGCTCCGAGAGGCTTGGAAGAGGCATCCCTTGAAAGCTGGATTCCCAAGGCTTGTCTGTGTGAATTCCTAGCCCGCTAGGCTGAAATCAAGCGACCTAAAGTCGTGCCGAAGTCAAATCGGTCGTCATGGTACTCGAGCGAAACTGAGTGCTTTAACGCTCGCCGCTCGGCCCCACAGCCGTCCAGAGACTCGGGGGAGGCCTCCCCTGAAAGCTGGATTCCCACCGATCGTTTGTTTTAAATCTTAGCCCACTAGCTCAAACGTAAACGCTAAAAAGTCCTGCTAAAATCACATAGGTCGTCATGTTACAATTTAGTCAATAAAGGCCTATCACTGGACCGAAACTGAGTGCTTTAACGATCGCCGCTCAGCCCCACAGCCGTCCAGAGACTCAGGGGAGGCCTCCCCTGAAAGCTGGATTCCCACCGATCGTTTGTTTCAAAACTTAGCCCACTAGTTCAAAAGTAGGCACTAAAAAGTCCTGCCAAATTCACATAGGTCGTCATGTTACAATTTAGTCAATAAAGGCCTACGACTGGAGAGAAACTGAGTGCTTTGACGCTCACCGTTCGGCCCCACAACCGTCCAGAGATTCGGGGGAGGCCTCCCCTGAAAGCTGGATTCCCACCGATCGTTTGTTTCAAATCTTAGCCCAGTAGCTGAAAAGTAGGCGCTAAAAAGTCCTGCCAAAGTCACATAGGTTGTCATGTTACAATTTAGTCAATAAAGGCCTACTCCTGGAGCGAAACCGAGTGCTTTGACGGTCGCCGTTCGGCCCCATGACCTCCGAGAGGCTTGGAAGAGGCCTCCCCTGAAAGCTGCATTCCCACCGATCGTTTGTTTCAAATCTTAGCCCAGTAGCTGAAAAGTAGGCTCAAAAAAGTCCTGCCAAAATCACATAGGTTGTGATGTTACAATTTAGTCAATAAAGGGTTACTACTGGAGCGAAACAGAGTGCTTCGACGCTCGCCGTTCGGCCCCAAGAGCTCCAAGAGGCTTGGAAGAGGCATCCCTTTAAAGCTGGATTCCCAAGGCTTGTCTGTGTGAATTCCTAGCCCGCTAGGCTGAAATTAAGCGACCTAAAGTCGTGCCGAAGTCAAATTGGTCGTCATGGTACTCGAGCGAAACTGAGTCGTTTAACGGTCGCCGCTCAGCCACACAGCCGTCCAGAGACTCGGGGGAGGACTAACCTGAAAGCTGGATTCCCACCCATTGTTTGTTTCAAATCTTAGCGCACTAGCTCAAACGTAAGCGCTAAAAAGTCCTGCCAAAATCACATAGGTCGTCATGTTACAATTTAGTCAATAAAGGCCTATTACTGGACCGAAACTGAGTGCTTTAACGCTCGCCGCTCGGCCCCACAGCCGTCCAGAGATTCAGGGGAGGCCTCCCCTGAAAGCTGGATTCCCACCGATCGTTTGTTTCAAATCTTAGCCCAGTAGCTGAAAAGTAGGCGCAAAAAAGTCCTGCCAAAATCACATAGGTCGTCATGTTACAATTTAGTCAATAAAGGCCTACTACTGGAGCGAAACCGAGTGCTTTGACGCGCGCCGTTCGGCCCCACGACCTCCGAGAGGCTTGGAAGAGGCGTCCCCTGAAAGCTGGATTCACAAGGCTTGTCTGTGTGAATTCCTAGCCCGCTAGGCTGAACTTAAGCGACCTAAAGTCGTGCCGAAGTCAAATCGGTCGTCATGGTACTCGAGCGAAACTGAGTGCTTTAACGCTCGCCGCTCGGCCCCACAGCCGTCCAGAGACTCGGGGGAGGCCTCCCCTGAAAGCTGGATTCCCACCGATCGTTTGTTTTAAATCTTAGCCCACTAGCTCAAACGTAAGCGCTAAAAAGTCCTGCCAAAATCACATAGGTCGTCATGTTACAATTTAGTCAATAAAGGCCTATCACTGGACCGAAACTGAGTGCTTTAACGATCGCCGCTCAGCCCCACAGCCGTCCAGAGACTCAGGGGAGGCCTCCCCTGAAAGCTGGATTCCCACCGATCGTTTGTTTCAAAACTTAGCCCACTAGTTCAAAAGTAGGCACTAAAAAGTCCTGCCAAATTCACATAGGTCGTCATTTTACAATTTAGTCAATAAAGGCCTACGACTGGAGAGAAACTGAGTGCTTTGACGCTCACCGTTCGGCCCCACAACCGTCCAGAGATTCGGGGGAGGCCTCCCCTGAAAGCTGGATTCCCACCGATCGTTTGTTTCAAATCTTAGCCCAGTAGCTGAAAAGTAGGCTCAAAAAAGTCCTGCCAAAATCACATAGGTTGTGATGTTACAATTTAGTCAATAAAGGGTTACTACTGGAGCGAAACAGAGTGCTTCGACGCTCGCCGTTCGGCCCCAAGAGCTCCAAGAGGCTTGGAAGAGGCATCCCTTGAAAACTGGATTCCCAAGGCTTGTCTGTGTGAATTCCTAGCCCGCTAGGCTGAAATTAAGCGACCTAAAGTCGTGCCGAAGTCAAATTGGTCGTCATGGTACTCGAGCGAAACTGAGTCGTTTAACGGTCGCCGCTCGGCCACACAGCCGTCCAGAGACTCGGGGGAGGACTAACCTGAAAGCTGGATTCCCACCCATTGTTTGTTTCAAATCTTAGCGCACTAGCTCAAACGTAAGCGCTAAAAAGTCCTGCCAAAATCACATAGGTCGTCATGTTACAATTTAGTCAATAAAGGCCTATTACTGGACCGAAACTGAGTGCTTTAACGCTCGCCGCTCGGCCCCACAGCCGTCCAGAGATTCAGGGGAGGCCTCCCCTGAAAGCTGGATTCCCACCGATCGTTTGTTTCAAATCTTAGCCCAGTAGCTGAAAAGTAGGCGCAAAAAAGTCCTGCCAAAATCACATAGGTCGTCATGTTACAATTTAGTCAATAAAGGCCTACTACTGGAGCGAAACCGAGTGCTTTGACGCGCGCCGTTCGGCCCCACGACCTCCGAGAGGCTTGGAAGAGGCGTCCCCTGAAAGCTGGATTCACAAGGCTTGTCTGTGTTAATTCCTAGCCCGCTAGGCTGAACTTAAGCGACCTAAAGTCGTGCCGAAGTCAAATCGGTCGTCATGGTACTCGAGCGAAACTGAGTGCTTTAACGCTCGCCGCTCGGCCCCACAGCCGTCCAGAGACTCGGGGGAGGCCTCCCCTGAAAGCTGGATTCCCACCGATCGTTTGTTTTAAATCTTAGCCCACTAGCTCAAACGTAAGCGCTAAAAAGTCCTGCCAAAATCACATAGGTCGTCATGTTACAATTTAGTCAATAAAGGCCTATCACTGGACCGAAACTGAGTGCTTTAACGATCGCCGCTCAGCCCCACAGCCGTCCAGAGACTCAGGGGAGGCCTCCCCTGAAAGCTGGATTCCCACCGATCGTTTGTTTCAAAACTTAGCCCACTAGTTCAAAAGTAGGCACTAAAAAGTCCTGCCAAATTCACATAGGTCGTCATTTTACAATTTAGTCAATAAAGGCCTACGACTGGAGAGAAACTGAGTGCTTTGACGCTCACCGTTCGGCCCCACAACCGTCCAGAGATTCGGGGGAGGCCTCCCCTGAAAGCTGGATTCCCACCGATCGTTTGTTTCAAATCTTAGCCCAGTAGCTGAAAAGTAGGCGCTAAAAAGTCCTGCCAAAATCACATAGGTCGTCATGTTACAATTTAGTCAATAAAGGCCTACTACTGGAGCGAAACCGAGTGCTTTGACGCTCGCCGCTCGGCCCCACAACCTCTGAGAGGCTTGAAAGAGGCCTCCCCTGAAAGCTGGATTCCCACCGATCGTTTATTTCAAATCTTAGCCCAGTAGCTGAAAAGTAGGCGCTAAAAAGTCCTGCCAAAATCACATAGGTCGTTGTTACAATTTACTCAATAAAGGCCAACTACTGGAGAGAAACAGAGTGCTTTGACGCTCGCCATTCGCCCCCACAGCCGTCCAGAGACTCGGGGGAGACCTCCCCTGAAAGCTGGATTCCCACCAATCGTTTGTTTCAAATCTTAGCCCACTAGCTCAAAAGTAAGCGCTAAAAAGTCCTGCCAAAGTCACATAGGTTGTCATGTTACAATTTAGTCAATAAAGGCCTACTGCTGGAGCGAAACCGAGTGCTTTGACGGTCGCCGTTCGGCCCCATGACCTCCGAGAGGCTTGGAAGAGGCCTCCCCTGAAAGCTGCATTCCCACCGATCGTTTGTTTCAAATCTTAGCCCAGTAGCTGAAAAGTAGGCTCAAAAAAGTCCTGCCAAAATCACATAGGTTGTGATGTTACAATTTAGTCAATAAAGGGCTACTACTGAAGCGAAACCGAGTGCTTCGACGGTCGCCGTTCGGCCCCACAAGCTCCGAGAGGCTTGGAAGAGGTCTCCCTTGAAAGCTGGATTCCCAAGGCTTGTCTGTGTTAATTCCTAGCCCGCTCCGCTGAAATTAAGCGACCTAAAGTTGTGCCGAAGTCAAATCGGTCGTCATGGTACTCGAGCGAAACTGAGTGCTATTACGCTCGCCGCTCGGCCCCACAGCCGTCCAGAGACTCGGGGGAGGCCTCCCCTGAAAGCTGGATTCCCACCGATCGTTTGTTTCAAATCATAGCCCAGTAGCTGAAAAGTAGGCGCTAAAAAGTCCTGCCAAAATCACATAGGTTGTGATGTTACAATTTAGTCAATAAAGGGTTACTACTGGAGCGAAACAGAGTGCTTCGACGCTCGCCGTTCGGCCCCACAAGCTCCGAGAGGCTTGGAAGAGGCCTCCCTTGAAAGCTGGATTCCCAAGGCTTGTCTGTGTGAATTCCTAGCCCGCTAGGCTGAAATTAAGCGACCTAAAGTCGTGCCGAAGTCAAATTGGTCGTCATGGTACTCGAGCGAAACTGAGTGCTTTAACGGTCGCCGCTCGGCCACACAGCCGTCCAGAGACTCGGGGGAGGACTAACCTGAAAGCTGGATTCCCACCCATCGTTTGTTTCAAATCTTAGCGCACTAGCTCAAACGTAAGCGCTAAAAAGTCCTGCCAAAATCACATAGGTCGTCATGTTACAATTTAGTCAATAAAGGCCTATTACTGGACCGAAACTGAGTGCTTTAACGCTCGCCGCTCGGCCCCACAGCCGTCCAGAGATTCAGGGGAGGCCTCCCCTGAAAGCTGGATTCCCACCGATCGTTTGTTTCAAATCTTAGCCCAGTAGCTGAAAAGTAGGCGCAAAAAAGTCCTGCCAAAATCACATAGGTCGTCATGTTACAATTTAGTCAATAAAGGCCTACTACTGGAGCGAAACCGAGTGCTTTGACGCGCGCCGTTCGGCCCCACGACCTCCGAGAGGCTTGGAAGAGGCGTCCCCTGAAAGCTGGATTCCCAAGGCTTGTCTGTGTGAATTCCTAGCCCGCTAGGCTGAACTTAAGCGACCTAAAGTCGTGCCGAAGTCAAATCGGTCGTCATGGTACTCGAGCGAAACTGAGTGCTTTAACGCTCGCCGCTCGGCCCCACAGCCGTCCAGAGACTCGGGGGAGGCCTCCCCTGAAAGCTGGATTCCCACCGATCGTTTGTTTTAAATCTTAGCCCACTAGCTCAAACGTAAGCGCTAAAAAGTCCTGCCAAAATCACATAGGTCGTCATGTTACAATTTAGTCAATAAAGGCCTATCACTGGACCGAAACTGCGTGCTTTAACGATCGCCGCTCAGCCCCACAGCCGTCCAGAGACTCAGGGTAGGCCTCCCCTGAAAGCTGGATTCCCACCGATCGTTTGTTTCAAAACTTAGCCCACTAGTTCAAAAGTAGGCACTAAAAAGTCCTGCCAAATTCACATAGGTCGTCATGTTACAATTTAGTCAATAAAGGCCTACGACTGGAGAGAAACTGAGTGCTTTGACGCTCACTGTTCGGCCCCACAACCGTCCAGAGATTCGGGGGAGGCCTCCCCTGAAAGCTGGATTCCCACCGATCGTTTGTTTCAAATCTTAGCCCACTAGCTCAAAAGTAAGCGCTAAAAAGTCCTGCCAAAGTCACATAGGTTGTCATGTTACAATTTATTCAATAAAGGGCTACTACTGTAGCGAAACCGAGTGCTTCGACTGTCGCCGTTCGGCCCCACAAGCTCCGAGAGGCTTGGAAGAGGTCTCCCTTGAAAGCTGGATTCCCAAGGCTTGTCTGTGTTAATTCCTAGCCCGCTCCGCTGAAATTAAGCGACCTAAAGTTGTGCCGAAGTCAAATCGGTCGTCATGGTACTCGAGCGAAACTGAGTGCTATTACGCTCGCCGCTCGGCCCCACAGCCGTCCAGAGACTCGGGGGAGGCCTCCCCTGAAAGCTGGATTCCCACCGATCGTTTGTTTCAAATCGTAGCCCACTAGCTCAAAAGTAAGCGCTAAAAAGTCCTGCCAAAGTCACATAGGTTGTCATGTTACAATTTAGTCAATAAAGGCCTACTACTGGAGCGAAACCGAGTGCTTCGACGCTCGCCGTTCGGCCCCAAGAGCTCCGAGAGGCTTGGAAGAGGCATCCCTTGAATGCTGGATTCCCAAGGCTTGTCTGTGTGAATTCCTAGCCCGCTAGGCTGAAATCAAGCGACCTAAAGTCGTGCCGAAGTCAAATCGGTCGTCATGGTACTCGAGCGAAACTGAGTGCTTTAACGCTCGCCGCTCGGCCCCACAGCCGTCCAGAGACTCGGGGGAGGCCTCCCCTGAAAGCTGGATTCCCACCGATCGTTTGTTTTAAATCTTAGCCCACTAGCTCAAACGTAAGCGCTAAAAAGTCCTGCCAAAATCACATAGGTCGTCATGTTACAATTTAGTCAATAAAGGCCTATCACTGGACCGAAACTGAGTGCTTTAACGATCGCCGCTCAGCCCCACAGCCGTCCAGAGACTCAGGGGAGGCCTCCCCTGAAAGTTGGATTCCCACCGATCGTTTGTTTCAAAACTTAGCCCACTAGTTCAAAAGTAGGCACTAAAAAGTCCTGCCAAATTCACATAGGTCGTCATGTTACAATTTAGTCAATAAAGGCCTACGACTGGAGAGAAACTGAGTGCTTTGACGCTCACCGTTCGGCCCCACAACCGTCCAGAGATTCGGGGGAGGCCTCCCCTGAAAGCTGGATTCCCACCGATCGTTTGTTTCAAATCTTAGCCCACTAGCTCAAAAGTAAGCGCTAAAAAGTCCTGCCAAAGTCACATAGGTTGTCATGTTACAATTTAGTCAATAAAGGCCTACTACTGGAGCGAAACAGAGTGCTTCGACGCTCGCCGTTCGGCCCCAAGAGCTCCGAGAGGCTTGGAAGAGGCATCCCTTGAAAGCTGGATTGCCAAGGCTTGTCTGTGTTAATTCCTAGCCCGCTCCGCTGAAATTAAGCGACCTAAAGTTGTGCCGAAGTCAAATCGGTCGTCATGGTACTCGAGCGAAACTGAGTGCTATTACGCTCGCCGCTCGGCCCCACAGCCGTCCAGAGACTCGGGGGAGGCCTCCCCTGAAAGCTGGATTCCCACCGATCGTTTGTTTCAAATCGTAGCCCACTAGCTCAAAAGTAAGCGCTAAAAAGTCCTGCCAAAGTCACATAGGTTGTCATGTTACAATTTAGTCAATAAAGGCCTACTACTGGAGCGAAACAGAGTGCTTCGACGCTCGCCGTTCGGCCCCAAGAGCTCCGAGAGGCTTGGAAGAGGCATCCCTTGAAAGCTGGATTCCCAAGGCTTGTCTGTGTGAATTCCTAGCCCGCTAGGCTGAAATCAAGCGACCTAAAGTCGTGCCGAAGTCAAATCGGTCGTCATGGTACTCGAGCGAAACTGAGTGCTTTAACGCTCGCCGCTCGGCCCCACAGCCGTCCAGAGACTCGGGGGAGGCCTCCCCTGAAAGCTGGATTCCCACCGATCGTTTGTTTTAAATCTTAGCCCACTAGCTCAAACGTAAGCGCTAAAAAGTCCTGCCAAAATCACATAGGTCGTCATGTTACAATTTAGTCAATAAAGGCCTATCACTGGACCGAAACTGAGTGCTTTAACGATCGCCGCTCAGCCCCACAGCCGTCCAGAGACTCAGGGGAGGCCTCCCCTGAAAGCTGGATTCCCACCGATCGTTTGTTTCAAAACTTAGCCCACTAGTTCAAAAGTAGGCACTAAAAAGTCCTGCCAAATTCACATAGGTCGTCATGTTACAATTTAGTCAATAAAGGCCTACGACTGGAGAGAAACTGAGTGCTTTGACGCTCACCGTTCGGCCCCACAACCGTCCAGAGATTCGGGGGAGGCCTCCCCTGAAAGCTGGATTCCCACCGATCGTTTGTTTCAAGTCTTAGCCCAGTAGCTGAAAAGTAGGCGCTAAAAAGTCCTGCCAAAGTCACATAGGTTGTCATGTTACAATTTAGTCAATAAAGGCCTACTGCTGGAGCGAAACCGAGTGCTTTGACGGTCGCCGTTCGGCCCCATGACCTCCGAGAGGCTTGGAAGAGGCCTCCCCTGAAAGCTGCATTCCCACCGATCGTTTGTTTCAAATCTTAGCCCAGTAGCTGAAAAGTAGGCTCAAAAAAGTCCTGCCAAAATCACATAGGTTGTGATGTTACAATTTAGTCAATAAAGGGTTACTACTGGAGCGAAACAGAGTGCTTCGACGCTCGCCGTTCGGCCCCACGAGCTCCGAGAGGCTTGGAAGAGGCCTCCCTTGAAAGCTGGATTCCCAAGGCTTGTCTGTGTGAATTCCTAGCCCGCTAGGCTGAAATTAAGCGACCTAATGTCGTGCCGAAGTCAAATTGGTCGTCATGGTACTCGAGCGAAACTGAGTCGTTTAACGGTCGCCGCTCGGCCACACAGCCGTCCAGAGACTCGGGGGAGGACTAACCTGAAAGCTGGATTCCCACCCATTGTTTGTTTCAAATCTTAGCGCACTAGCTCAAACGTAAGCGCTAAAAAGTCCTGCCAAAATCACATAGGTCGTCATGTTACAATTTAGTCAATAAAGGCCTATTACTGGACCGAAACTGAGTGCTTTAACGCTCGCCGCTCGGCCCCACAGCCATCCAGAGATTCAGGGGAGGCCTCCCCTGAAAGCTGGATTCCCACCGATCGTTTGTTTCAAATCTTAGCCCAGTAGCTGAAAAGTAGGCGCAAAAAAGTCCTGCCAAAATCACATAGGTCGTCATGTTACAATTTAGTCAATAAAGGCCTACTACTGGAGCGAAACCGAGTGCTTTGACGCGCGCCGTTCGGCCCCACGACCTCCGAGAGGCTTGGAAGAGGCGTCCCCTGAAAGCTGGATTCCCAAGGCTTGTCTGTGTGAATTCCTAGCCCGCTAGGCTGAACTTAAGCGACCTAAAGTTGTGCCGAAGTCAAATCGGTCGTCATGGTACTCGAGCGAAACTGAGTGCTTTAACGCTCGCCGCTCGGCCCCACAGCCGTCCAGAGACTCGGGGGAGGCCTCCCCTGAAAGCTGGATTCCCACCGATCGTTTGTTTTAAATCTTAGCCCACTAGCTCAAACGTAAGCGCTAAAAATACCTGCCAAAATCACATAGGTCGTCATGTTACAATTTAGTCAATAAAGGCCTATCACTGGACCGAAACTGAGTGCTTTAACGATCGCCGCTCAGCCCCACAGCCGTCCAGAGACTCAGGGGAGGCCTCCCCTGAAAGCTGGATTCCCACCGATCGTTTGTTTCAAAACTTAGCCCACTAGTTCAAAAGTAGGCACTAAAAAGTCCTGCCAAATTCACATAGGTCGTCATGTTACAATTTAGTCAATAATGGCCTACGACTGGAGAGAAACTGAGTGCTTTGACGCTCACCGTTCGGCCCCACAACCGTCCAGAGATTCGGGGGAGGCCTCCCCTGAAAGCTGGATTCCCACCGATCGTTTGTTTCAAATCTTAGCCCAGTAGCTGAAAAGTAGGCGCTAAAAAGTCCTGCCAAAATCACATAGGTCGTCATGTTACAATTTAGTCAATAAAGGCCTACTACTGGAGCGAAACCGAGTGCTTTGACGCTCGCCGCTCGGCCCCACAACCTCTGAGAGGCTTGAAAGAGGCCTCCCCTGAAAGCTAAATTCCCACCGATCGTTTATTTCAAATCTTAGCCCAGTAGCTGAAAAGTAGGCGCTAAAAAGTCCTGCCAAAATCACATAGGTCGTTGTTACAATTTACTCAATAAAGGCCAACTACTGGAGAGAAACAGAGTGCTTTGACGCTCGCCATTCGCCCCCACAGCCGTCCAGAGACTCGGGGGAGACCTCCCCTGAAAGCTGGATTCCCACCAATCGTTTGTTTCAAATCTTAGCCCACTAGCTCAAAAGTAAGCGCTAAAAAGTCCTGCCAAAGTCACATAGGTTGTCATGTTACAATTTAGTCAATAAAGGGCTACTACTGAAGCGAAACCGAGTGCTTCGACGGTCGCCGTTCGGCCCCACAAGCTCCGAGAGGCTTGGAAGAGGTCTCCCTTGAAAGCTGGATTCCCAAGGCTTGTCTGTGTTAATTCCTAGCCCGCTCCGCTGAAATTAAGCGACCTAAAGTTGTGCCGAAGTCAAATCGGTCGTCATGGTACTCGAGCGAAACTGAGTGCTATTACGCTCGCCGCTCGGCCCCACAGCCGTCCAGAGACTCGGGGGAGGCCTCCCCTGAAAGCTGGATTCCCACCGATCGTTTGTTTCAAATCATAGCCCAGTAGCTGAAAAGTAGGCGCTAAAAAGTCCTGCCAAAATCACATAGGTTGTGATGTTACAATTTAGTCAATAAAGGGTTACTACTGGAGCGAAACAGAGTGCTTCGACGCTCGCCGTTCGGCCCCACAAGCTCCGAGAGGCTTGGAAGAGGCCTCCCTTGAAAGCTGGATTCCCAAGGCTTGTCTGTGTGAATTCCTAGCCCGCTAGGCTGAAATTAAGCGACCTAAAGTCGTGCCGAAGTCAAATTGGTCGTCATGGTACTCGAGCGAAACTGAGTGCTTTAACGGTCGCCGCTCGGCCACACAGCCGTCCAGAGACTCGGGGGAGGACTAACCTGAAAGCTGGATTCCCACCCATCGTTTGTTTCAAATCTTAGCGCACTAGCTCAAACGTAAGCGCTAAAAAGTCCTGCCAAAATCACATAGGTCGTCTTGTTACAATTTAGTCAATAAAGGCCTATTACTGGACCGAAACTGAGTGCTTTAACGCTCGCCGCTCGGCCCCACAGCCGTCCAGAGATTCAGGGGAGGCCTCCCCTGAAAGCTGGATTCCCACCGATCGTTTGTTTCAAATCTTAGCCCAGTAGCTGAAAAGTAGGCGCAAAAAAGTCCTGCCAAAATCACATAGGTCGTCATGTTACAATTTAGTCAATAAAGGCCTACTACTGGAGCGAAACCGAGTGCTTTGACGCGCGCCGTTCGGCCCCACGACCTCCGAGAGGCTTGGAAGAGGCGTCCCCTGAAAGCTGGATTCCCAAGGCTTGTCTGTGTGAATTCCTAGCCCGCTAGGCTGAACTTAAGCGACCTAAAGTCGTGCCGAAATCAAATCGGTCGTCATGGTACTCGAGCGAAACTGAGTGCTTTAACGCTCGCCGCTCGGCCCCACAGCCGTCCAGAGACTCGGGGGAGGCCTCCCCTGAAAGCTGGATTCCCACCGATCGTTTGTTTTAAATCTTAGCCCACTAGCTCAAACGTAAGCGCTAAAAAGTCCTGCCAAAATCACATAGGTCGTCATGTTACAATTTAGTCAATAAAGGCCTATCACTGGACCGAAACTGCGTGCTTTAACGATCGCCGCTCAGCCCCACAGCCGTCCAGAGACTCAGGGGAGGCCTCCCCTGAAAGCTGGATTCCCACCGATCGTTTGTTTCAAAACTTAGCCCACTAGTTCAAAAGTAGGTACTAAAAAGTCCTGCCAAATTCACATAGGTCGTCATGTTACAATTTAGTCAATAAAGGCCTACGGCTGGAGAGAAACTGAGTGCTTTGACGCTCACTGTTCGGCCCCACAACCGTCCAGAGATTCGGGGGAGGCCTCCCCTGAAAGCTGGATTCCCACCGATCGTTTGTTTCAAATCTTAGCCCAGTAGCTGAAAAGTAGGCGCTAAAAAGTCCTGCCAAAATCATATAGGTCGTCATGTTACAATTTAGTCAATAAAGGCCTACTACTGGAGCGAAACCGAGTGCTTTGACGCTCGCCGCTCGGCCCCACAACCTCTGAGAGGCTTGAAAGAGGCCTCCCCTGAAAGCTGGATTCCCACCGATCGTTTATTTCAAATCTTAGCCCAGTAGCTGAAAAGTAGGCGCTAAAAAGTCCTGCCAAAATCACATAGGTCGTTGTTACAATTTACTCAATAAAGGCCAACTACTGGAGAGAAACAGAGTGCTTTGATGCTCGCCATTCGCCCCCACAGCCGTCCAGAGACTCGGGGGAGACCTCCCCTGAAAGCTGGATTCCCACCAATCGTTTGTTTCAAATCTTAGCCCACTAGCTCAAAAGTAAGCGCTAAAAAGTCCTGCCAAAGTCACATAGGTTGTCATGTTACAATTTAGTCAATAAAGGGCTACTACTGAAGCGAAACCGAGTGCTTCGACGGTCGCCGTTCGGCCCCACAAGCTCCGAGAGGCTTGGAAGAGGTCTCCCTTGAAAGCTGGATTCCCAAGGCTTGTCTGTGTTAATTACTAGCCCGCTCCGCTGAAATTAAGCGACCTAAAGTTGTGCCGAAGTCAAATCGGTCGTCATGGTACTCGAGCGAAACTGAGTGCTATTACGCTCGCCGCTCGGCCCCACAGCCGTCCAGAGACTCGGGGGAGGCCTCCCCTGAAAGCTGGATTCCCACCGATCGTTTGTTTCAAATCTTAGCCCAGTAGCTGAAAAGTAGGCGCTAAAAAGTCCTGCCAAAATCACATAGGTTGTGATGTTACAATTTAGTCAATAAAGGGTTACTACTGGAGCGAAACAGAGTGCTTCGACGCTCGCCGTTCGGCCCCACAAGCTCCGAGAGGCTTGGAAGAGGCCTCCCTTGAAAGCTGGATTCCCAAGGCTTGTCTGTGTGAATTCCTAGCCCGCTAGGCTGAAATTAAGCGATCTAAAGTCGTGCCGAAGTCAAATTGGTCGTCAAGGTACTCGAGCGAAACTGAGTGCTTTAACGGTCGCCGCTCGGCCACACAGCCGTCCAGAGACTCTGGGGAGGACTAACCTGAAAGCTGGATTCCCACCCATCGTTTGTTTCAAATCTTTGCCCAGTTCCTGAAAAGTAGGCGCAAAAAAGTCCTGCCAAAATCACACAGGTCGTCATGTTACAATTTAGTCAATAAAGGCCTACTACTGGAGCGAAACCGAGTGCTTTGACGCGCGCCGTTCGGCCCCACGACCTCCGAGAGGCTTGGAAGAGGCGTCCCCTGAAAGCTGGATTCCCAAGGCTTGTCTGTGTGAATTCCTAGCCCGCTAGGCTGAAATTAAGCGATCTAAAGTCGTGCCGAAGTCAAATCGGTCGTCATGGTACTCGAGCGAAACCGAGTGCTTTAACGCTCGCCGCTCGGCCACCACAGCCGTCCAGAGACTCGGGGGAGGCCTCCCCTGAAAGTTGGATTCCCACCAATCGTTTGTTTTAAATCTTAGCCCACTAGCTCAAACGTAAGCGCTAAAAAGTCCTGCCAAAATCACATAGGTCGTCATGTTACAATTTAGTCAATAAAGGCCTATTACTTGACCGAAACTGAGAGCTTTAACGCTCGCCGCTCGGCCCCACAACCGTCCAGAGACTCGGCGGAGGCCTCCCCTGAAAGCTGGATTCCCACCGATCGTTTGTTTCAAATCTTAGCCCAGTAGCTGAAAAGTAGGCGCTAAAAGGTCCTGCCAAAATCACATAGGTCGTCAGGTTACAATTTACTCAATGAAGGCCTACTACTGGAGAGAAACCGAGTGCTTTGACGCTCGCCGTTCGTCCCCACAGCCGTCCAGAGACTCGGGGGAGGCCTCCCCTGAAAGCTGGATTCCCACCGATCGTTTGTTTCAAATCGTAGCCCACTAGCTCAAAAGTAAGCGCTAAAAAGTCCTGCCAAAGTCACATAGGTTGTCATGTTACAATTTAGTCAATAAAGGGTTACTACTGGAGCGAAACCGAGTGCTTCGACGCTCGCCGTTCGGCCCCACGAGCTTTGAGAGGCTTGGAAGAGGCCTCCCTTGAAGGCTGGATTCCCAAGGCTTGTCTGTGTGAATTCCTAGCCCGCTAGGCTGAAATTAAGCGACCTAAAGTCGTGCCGAAGTCAAATCGGTCGTCATGGTACTCGAGCGAAACTGAGTGCTTTAACGGTCGCCGCTCGGCCACACAGCCGTCCAGAGACTCGGGGGAGGACTCCCCTGAAAGCTGGATTCCCACCCATCGTTTGTTTCAAATCTTAGCGCACTCGGTGAAAAGTAAGCGCTAAAAAGTCCTGCCAAAGTCACATAGGTTGTCATGTTACAATTTAGTCAATAAAGGCCTACTACTGGACCGAAAATGAGTGCTTTGACGCTCGCCGTTATGCCCCACGACCTCCGAGAGGCTTGGAAGAGGCCTCCCCTGAAAGCTGGATTCCCACCGATCGTTTGTTTCAAATCTTCGCCCAGTAGCTGAAAAGTTGGCGCTAAAAAGTCCTGCCAAAATCACATAGGTCGTCATGGTACAATTTAGTCAATAAAGGCCTACTACTGGAGCGAAACTGAGTGCTTTAACGCTCGCCGTTCGGCCCCACAACCTCCGAGAGGCTTGGAAGAAGCCTCCCCTGAAAGCTGGATTCCCACCGATGGTTTGTTTCAAATCTTAGCCCAGTAGCTGAAAAGTAGGCGCTAAAAAGTCCTGCCAAAATCACATAGGTCATCATGTTACAATTTAGTCAATAAAGGCCTCCTTCTGGACCATAACCGAGTGCTTTGACGCTCTCCGTTAGGCCCCACGACCTCTGAGAGGCTTGGAAGTGGCCTCCCCTGAAAGCTGGATTCCCAAGGATTGTCTGTGTGAATTCCTAGCCCGCTAGGCTGAAATTAAGCGACCTAAAGTCGTGCCGAAGTAAAATCGGTCGTCATGGTACTCGAGCGAAACTGAGTGCTTTAAAGCTCGCCGCTCGGCCCCACAGCCGTCCAGAGACTCGGGGGAGGACTCCCCTGAAAGCTGGATTCCCACAGATCGTTTGTTTCAAATCTTAGCGCACTAGGTAAAAGGTAAGCGCTAAAAAGTCCTGCCAAAGTCACATTGGTCGTCATGTTACAATTTAGTCAATAAAGGCCTCCTACTGGACCGAAACTGAGTGCTTTAATGCTCGCCGCTCGGCCCCACAGCCGTCCAGAGACTCGGGGGAGGACTCCCCTGAAAGCTGTATTCCCACCGATAATGTGTTTCAAATCTTAGCCCACTAACTCAAAAGTAAGCGCTAAAATGTCCTGCCAAAATCACATTGGTCGTCATGGTACAATTTAGTCAATAAAGGCCTACTACTGGACCGAAAACGAGTGCTTTGACGCTCGCCGTTATGCCCCACGACCTCCGAGAGGCTTGGAAGAGGCCTCCCCTGAAAGCTGGATTCCCACCGATCGTTTGTTTCAAATCTTAGCCCAGTAGCTGAAAAGAAGGCGCAAAAAAGTCCTGCCAAAATCACATAGGTCGTCATGTTACAATTTAGTCAATAAAGGCCTACTACTGGAGCGAAACCGAGTGCTTTGACGCGCGCCGTTCGGCCCCACGACCTCCGAGAGGCTTGGAAGAGGCGTCCTCTGAAAGCTGGATTCCCAAGGCTTGTCTGTGTGAATTCCTAGCCCGCTAGGCTGAACTTAAGCGACCTAAAGTCGTGCCGAAGTCAAATCGGTCGTCATGGTACTCGAGCGAAACCGAGTGCTTTAACGCTCGCCGCTCGGCCACCACAGCCGTCCAGAGACTCGGGGGAGGCCTCCCCTGAAAGTTGGATTCCCACCGATCGTTTGTTTTAAATCTTAGCCCACTAGCTCAAACGTAAGCGCTAAAAAGTCCTGCCAAAATCACATAGGTCGTCATGTTACAATTTAGTCAATAAAGGCCTATTACTTGACCGAAACTGAGAGCTTTAACGCTCGCCGCTCGGACCCACAGCCGTCCAGAGACTCGGGGGAGGCCTCCCCCGAAAGCTGGATTCCCACCGATCGTTTGTTTCAAATCTTAGCCCAGTAGCTGAAAAGTAGGCGCTAAAAGGTCCTGCCAAAATCACATAGGTCGTCAGGTTACAATTTACTCAATAAAGGCCTACTACTGGAGAGAAACCGAGTGCTTTGACGCTCGCCGTTCGTCCCCACAGCCGTCCAGAGACTCGGGGGAGGCCTCCCCTGAAAGCTGGATTCCCACCGATCGTTTGTTTCAAATCGTAGCCCACTAGCTCAAAAGTAAGCGCTAAAAAGTCCTGCCAAAGTCACATAGGTTGTCATGTTACAATTTAGTCAATAAAGGCCTACTACTGGAGCGAAACCGAGTGCTTCGACGCTCGCCGTTCGGCCCCACAGCTGTCCAGAGACTCGGGGGAGGCCTCCCCTGAAAGCTGGATTCCCACCGATCGTTGGTTTCAAATCTTAGCGCACTAGCTCAAAAGTAAGTGCTAAAATATATGGGCTAAGATTTGAAACAAACGTGACAACATATGTTGTCATGTCATGTTACAATTTAGTCAATAAAGGCCTACTACTGGAGCGAAACCGAGTGCTTTGACGCTCGCCGTTCGGCCCCACGACCTCAGAGAGGCTCGGAAAGAGGCCTCCCCTGAAAGCTGGATTCCCACCGATCGTTTGTTTCAAATCTTAGCCCAGTAGCTTAAAAGTAGGCGCTAAAAAGTCCTGCCAAAATCACATAGGTCGTCATGTTACAATTTAGTCAAAAAAGGCCTCCTACTGGACCGAAACTGAGTGCTGTAACGCTCGCCGCTCGGCCCCACAGCCGTCCAGAGACTCGGGGGAGGCCTCCCCTGAAAGCTGGATTCCCACCGATCGTTTGTTTCAAATCTTAGCGCACTAGCTCAAAAGTAAGTGCTAAAATATATGGGCTAAGATTTGAAACAAACGTGACAACATAGGTTGTCATGTCATGTTACAATTTAGTCAATAAAGGCCTACTACTGGAGCGAAACCGAGTGCTTTGACGCTCGCCGTTCGGCCCCACGACCTCAGAGAGGCTCGGAAAGAGGCCTCCCCTGAAAGCTGGATTCCCACCGATCGTTTGTTTCAAATCTTAGCCCAGTAGCTTAAAAGTAGGCGCTAAAAAGTCCTGCCAAAGTCACATAGGTTGTCATGTTACAATTTAGTCAATAAAGGCCTACGACTGGACCGAAACCGAGTGCTTCGACGCTCGCCGTTCAGCCCCACAAGCTCCGAGAGGCTTGGAAGAGGCCTCCCTTGAAAGCTGGATTCCCAAGGCTTGTCTGTGTGAATTCCTAGCCCACTAGGCTGAAAGTAAGCGACCTAAAGTCGTGCCGAAGTCAAATCGGTCGTCATGGTACTCGAGCGAAACTGAGTGCTTTAACGGTCGCCGCTCGGCCCCACAGCAGTCCAGAGACTCGTGGTAGGCCTCCCCTGAAAGCTGGATTCCCACCGATCGTTTCTTTTAAATCTTAGCCCACTAGCTCAAACGTAAGCGCTAAAAAGTCCTGCCAAAATCACATAGGTCGTCATGTTACAATTTAGTCAATAAAGGCCTATTACTGGACCGAAACTGAGTGCTTTAACGCTCGCCGCACGTCCCCACAGCCGTCCAGAGACTCAGGGGAGGCCTCCCCTGAAAGCTGGATTCCCACCGATCGTTTGTTTCAAATCTTAGCCCAGTAGCTGAAAAGTAGGCGCAAAAAAGTCCTGCCAAAATCACATAGGTCGTCATGTTACAATTTAGTCAATAAAGGCCTACTACTGGAGCGAAACCGAGTGCTTTGACGCTCGCCGTTTGGCCCCACGACCTCCAAGAGACTTGGAAGAGGCCCCCCCTGAAAGCTGGATTCCCACCGATCGTTTGTTTTAAATCTTAGCCCAGTAGCTGAAAAGTAGGCGCTAAAAAGTCCTGCCAAAATCACAAAGTTCGTCATGTTACAATTTCGTCATTAAAGGCGTACGACTGGAGAGAAACCAAGTGCTTTGACGCTCGTCGTTCGGCCCCACAGCCATCCAGAGACTCGGGGGAGGCCTCCCCTGAAATCTGGAATCCCACCAATCGTTTGTTTCAAATCTTAGCCAACTAGCTCAAAAGTAAGCGCTAAAAAGTCCTGCCAAAGTCACATAGGTTGTCATGTTACAATTTAGTCAATAAAGGCCTACTGCTGGAGCGAAACCGAGTGCTTTGACGGTCGCCGTTCGGCCCCATGACCTCCGAGAGGCTTGGAAGAGGCCTCCCCTGAAAGCTGCATTCCCACCGATCGTTTGTTTCAAATCTTAGCCCAGTAGCTGAAAAGTAGGCGCAAAAAAGTCCTGCCAAAGTCACATAGGTTGTGATGTTACAATTTAGTCAATAAAGGGTTACTACTGGAGCGAAACAGAGTGCTTCGACGCTCGCCGTTCGGCCCCACAAGCTCCGAGAGGCTTGGAAGAGGCCTCCCTTGAAAGCTGGATTCCCAAGGCTTGTCTGTGTGAATTCCTAGCCCGCTAGGCTGAAATTAAGCGACCTAAAGTCGTGCCGAAGTCAAATTGGTCGTCATGGTACTCGAGCGAAACTGAGTGCTTTAACGGTCGCCGCTCGGCCACACAGCCGTCCAGAGACTCGGGGGAGGACTAACCTGAAAGCTGGATTCCCACCCATCGTTTGTTTCAAATCTTAGCGCACTAGCTCAAACGTAAGCGCTAAAAAGTCCTGCCAAAATCACATAGGTCGTCATGTTACAATTTAGTCAATAAAGGCCTATTACTGGACCGAAACTGAGTGCTTTAACGCTCGCCGCTCGGCCCCACAGCCGTCCAGAGATTCAGGGGAGGCCTCCCCTGAAAGCTGGATTCCCACCGATCGTTTGTTTCAAATCTTAGCCCAGTAGCTGAAAAGTAGGCGCAAAAAAGTCCTGCCAAAATCACATAGGTCGTCATGTTACAATTTAGTCAATAAAGGCCTACTACTGGAGCGAAACCGAGTGCTTTGACGCGCGCCGTTCGGCCCCACGACCTCCAAGAGGCTTGGAAGAGGCGTCCCCTGAAAGCTGGACTCCCAAGGCTTGTCTGTGTGAAATCCTAGCCCGCTAGGCCTAAATTAAGCGACCTAAAGTCGTGCCGAAGTCAAATCGGTCGTCATGGTACTCGAGCGAAACTGAGTGCTTTAACGCTCGCCGTTCGGCCCCACGACGTCCGAGAGGCTTGGAAGAGGCCTCCCCTGAAAGCTGGATTCCCACCGATCGTTTGTTTCAAATCTTAGCCCAGTAGCTGAAAAGTAGGCGCTATAAAGTCCTGCCAAAATCACATAGGTCGTCATGTTACAATTTAGCCAATAAAGGCCTCCTACTGGACCGAAACTGAGTGCTTTAACGCTCGCCGCTCGGCCCCACAGCCGTCCAGAGACTCGGGGGAGGACTCCCCTGAAATCTGGATTCCCACCGATCGTTTGTTTCAAATCTTAGCGCACTAGGTGAAAAGTAAGCGCTAAAAAGTCCTGCCAAAGTCACATACGTTGTCATGTTACAATTTAGTCAATAAAGGCCCACTACTGGAGCGAAAACGAGTGCTTTGACGCTCGCCGTTCGGCCCCACAGCTGTCCAGAGACTCGGGGGAGGCCTCCCCTGAAAGCTGGATTCCCACCGATCATTTGTTTCAAATCTTAGCCCACCAGCTCAAAAGTAAGCGCTAAAAAGTCTTGCCAAAGTCACATAGGTCGTCATGTTACAATTTAGTCAATAAAGGCCCACTACTGGAGCGAAAACGAGTGCTTTGACGCTCGTCGTTCGGCCCCACAGCTGTCCAGAGACTCGGGGGAGGCCTCCCCTGAAAGCTGGATTCCCACCGATCGTTTGTTTCAAATCGTAGCCCACTAGCTCAAAAGTAAGCACTAAAAAGTCTTGCCAAAGTCACATAGGTCGTCATGTTACAATTTAGTCATTAAAGGCCTACGACTGGAGCGAAACCGAGTGCTTCGACGCTCGCCGTTCAGCCCCACAAGCTCCGAGAGGCTTGGAAGAGGCCTCCCTTGAAAGCTGGATTCCCAAGGCTTGTCTGTGTGAATTCCTAGCCCGCTAGGCTGAAATTAAGCGACCTAAAGTCGTGCCGAAGTCAAATCGGTCGTCATGGTACTCGAGCGAAACTGAGTGCTTTAACGGTCGCCGCTCGGCCCCACAGCAGTCCAGAGACTCGGGGTAGGCCTCCCCTGAAAGCTGGATTCCCACCGATCGTTTGTTTTAAATCTTAGCCCACTAGCTCAAACGTAAGCGCTAAAAAGTCCTGCCAAAATCACATAGGTCGTCATGTTACAATTTAGTCAATAAAGGCCTATTACTGGACCGAAACTGAGTGCTTTAACGCTCGCCGCACGTCCCCACAGCCGTCCAGAGACTCAGGGGAGGCCTCCCCTGAAAGCTGGATTCCCACCGATCGTTTGTTTCAAATCTTAGCCCAGTAGCTGAAAAGTAGGCGCAAAAAAGTCCTGCCAAAATCACATAGGTCGTCATGTTACAATTTAGTCAATAAAGGCCTACTACTGGAGCGAAACCGAGTGCTTCGAGGCTCGCCGTTCGGCCCCACGAGCTCCGAGAGGCTTGGAAGAGGCCTCCCTTGAAAGCTGGATTCCCAAGGCTTGTCTGTGTGAATTCCTAGCCCGCTAGGCCTAAATTAAGCGACCTAAAGTCGTGCCGAAGTCAAATCGGTCGTCATGGTACTCGAGCGTAACTGAGTGCTTTAACGCTCGCCGTTCGGCCCCACGACGTCCGAGAGGCTTGGAAGAGGCCTCCCCTGAAAGCTGGATTCCCACCGATCGTTTGTTTCAAATCTTAGCCCAGTAGCTGAAAAGTAGGCGCTATAAAGTCCTGCCAAAATCACATAGGTCGTCATGTTACAATTTAGCCAATAAAGGCCTCCTACTGGACCGAAACTGAGTGCTTTAACGCTCGCCGCTCGGCCCCACAGCCGTCCAGAGACTCGGGGGAGGACTCCCCTGAAATCTGGATTCCCACCGATCGTTTGTTTCAAATCTTAGCGCACTAGGTGAAAAGTAAGCGCTAAAAAGTCCTGCCAAAGTCACATACGTTGTCATGTTACAATTTAGTCAATAAAGGCCCACTACTGGAGCGAAAACGAGTGCTTTGAGGCTCGCCGTTCGGCCCCACAGCTGTCCAGAGACTCGGGGGAGGCCTCCCCTGAAAGCTGGATTCCCACCGATCATTTGTTTCAAATCTTAGCCCACCAGCTCAAAAGTAAGCGCTAAAAAGTCTTGCCAAAGTCACATAGGTCGTCATGTTACAATTTAGTCAATAAAGGCCCACTACTGGAGCGAAAACGAGTGCTTTGACGCTCGTCGTTCGGCCCCACAGCTGTCCAGAGACTCGGGGGAGGCCTCCCCTGAAAGCTGGATTCCCACCGATCGTTTGTTTCAAATCGTAGCCCACTAGCTCAAAAGTAAGCACTAAAAAGTCTTGCCAAAGTCACATAGGTCGTCATGTTACAATTTAGTCATTAAAGGCCTACGACTGGAGCGAAACCGAGTGCTTCGACGCTCGCCGTTCAGCCCCACAAGCTCCGAGAGGCTTGGAAGAGGCCTCCCTTGAAAGCTGGATTCCCAAGGCTTGTCTGTGTGAATTCCTAGCCCGCTAGGCTGAAATTAAGCGACCTAAAGTCGTGCCGAAGTCAAATCGGTCGTCATGGTACTCGAGCGAAACTGAGTGCTTTAACGGTCGCCGCTCGGCCCCACAGCAGTCCAGAGACTCGGGGTAGGCCTCCCCTGAAAGCTGGATTCTCACCGATCGTTTGTTTTAAATCTTAGCCCACTAGCTCAAACGTAAGCGCTAAAAAGTCCTGCCAAAATCACATAGGTCGTCATGTTACAATTTAGTCAATAAAGGCCTATTACTGGACCGAAACTGAGTGCTTTAACGCTCGCCGCACGTCCCCACAGCCGTCCAGAGACTCAGGGGAGGCCTCCCCTGAAAGCTGGATTCCCACCGATCGTTTGTTTCAAATCTTAGCCCAGTAGCTGAAAAGTAGGCGCAAAAAAGTCCTGCCAAAATCACATAGGTTGTCATGTTACAATTTAGTCAATAAAGGCCTACTACTGGAGCAAAACCGAGTGCTTTGACGCTCGCCGTTCGGGCCCACGACCTCCGAGAGGCTTGGAAGAGGCCTCCCCTGAAAGCTGGATTCCCACCGATCGTTTCTTTCAAATCTTAGCCCAGTAGTTGAAAAGTAGGCGCTAAAAAGTCCTGCCAAAATCACATAGATCGTCATGTTACAATTTAGTCAATAAAGGCCTCCTACTGGACCGAAACTGAGTGCTTTAATGCTCGCCGCTCGGCCCCACAGCCGTCCAGAGACTCGGGGGAGGACTCCCCTGAAAGCTGTATTCCCACCGATAATGTGTTTCAAATCTTAGCCCACTAACTCAAAAGTAAGCGCTAAAATGTCCTGCCAAAATCACATAGGTCGTCATGGTACAATTTAGTCAATAAAGGCCTACTACTGGACCGAAAATGAGTGCTTTGACGCTCGCCGTTATGCCCCACGACCTCCGAGAGGCTTGGAAGAGGCCTCCCCTGAAAGCTGGATTCCCACCGATCGTTTGTTTCAAATCTTCGCCCAGTAGCTGAAAAGTAGGCGCTAAAAAGTCCTGCCAAAATCACATAGGTCGTCATGTTACAATTTAGTCAATAAACGCCTCCTACTGGACCGAAACCGAGTGCTTTGACGCTCGCCGTTAGGCCCCACGACCTCTGAGAGGCTTGGAAGTGGCATCCCCTGAAAGCTGGATTCCCAAGGATTGTCTGTGTGAATTCCTAGCCCGCTAGGCTGAAATTAAGCGACCTAAAGTCGTGCCGAAGTCAAATCGGTCGTCATGGTACTCGAGCGAAACTGAGTGCTTTAACGGTCGCCGCTCGGCCCCACAGCCTTCCAGAGACTCGGGGGAGGCCTCCCCTGAAAGCTGGATTCCCACCGATCGTTTGTTTCATATCTTAGCCCACTAGGTCAAACGTAGGCGCTAAAAAGTCTTGCCAAAGTCACATAGGTCGTCATGTTACAATTTAGTCAATAAAGGCCTACTACTGGAGAGAAACCGAGTGCTATGACGCTCGCCGTTCGGGCCCACGACCTCCGAGAGGCTTGGAAGAGGCCTCCCCTGAAAGCTGGATTCCCACCGATCGTTTGTTTCAAATCTTCGCCCAGTAACTGAAAAGTAGGCGCTAAAAAGTCCTACCAAAATCACATAGGTCGTCATGTTACAATTTAGTCAATAAAGGCCTACTACTGGACCGAAACTGAGTGCTTTAACGCTCGCCACTCTGCCCCACAGCCGTCCAGAGACTCGGGGGAGGACTCCCCTGAAAGCTGGATTCCCACCGATCGTTTATTTTAAATCTTAGCACACTAGGTCAGAAGTAAGCGCTAAAACGTCCTGCCAAAGTCACATAGGTTGTCATGTTACAATTTAGTCAATAAAGGCCTCCTACTGGAGCGAAACCGAGTGCTTTGACGCTCGCCGTTCGGCCCCAGGACGTCCGAGAGGCTGGGAAGAGTCCTCCCCTAAAAGCTGGATTCCCACCGATCGTTTGTTTCAAATCTTAGCCCAGCAGCTGAAAAGTAAGCACTAAAAAGTCCTGCCAAAATCACATAGGTCGTCATGTTACAATTTAGTCAATAAAGGCCTATTACTGGACCAAAACTGAGTGCTTTAACGCTCGCCGCACGTCCCCACAGCCGTCCAGAGACTCAGGGGAGGCCTCCCCTGAAAGCTGGATTCCCACCGATCGTTTGTTTCAAATCTTAGCCCAGTAGCTGAAAAGTAGGCGCAAAAAAGTCCTGCCAAAATCACATAGGTCGTCATGTTACAATTTAGTCAATAAAGCCCTACTACTGGAGCGAAACCGAGTGCTTTGACGCTCGCCGTTTGGCCTCACGACCTCCAAGAGACTTGGAAGAGGCCCCCCCTGAAAGCTGGATTCCCACCGATCGTTTGTTTTGAATCTTAGCCCAGTAGCTGAAAAGTAGGCGCTAAAAAGTCCTGCCAAAATCACAAAGTTCGTCATGTTACAATTTCGTCATTAAAGGCCTACGACTGGAGAGAAACCGAGTGCTTTGACGCTCGCCGTTCGGCCCCACAGCCATCCAGTGACTCGGGGGAGGCCTCCCCTGAAATCTGGAATCCCACCGATCGTTTGTTTCAAATCTTAGCCAACTAGCTCAAAAGTAAGCGCTAAAAAGTCCTGCCAAAGTCACATAGGTTGTCATGTTACATTTTAGTCAATAAAGGCCTACTGCTGGAGCGAAACCGAGTGCTTTGACGGTCGCCGTTCGGCCCCATGACCTCCGAGAGGCTTGGAAGAGGCCTCCCCTGAAAGCTGCATTCCCACCGATCGTTTGTTTCAAATCTTGGCCCAGTAGCTGAAAGGTAGGCGCAAAAAAGTCCTGCCAAAGTCACATAGGTTGTGATGTTACAATTTAGTCAATAAAGGGTTACTATTGGAGCGAAACAAAGTGCTTCGACGCTCGCCGTTCGGCCCCACGAGCTCCGAGAGGGTTGGAAGAGGCCTCCCTTGAAAGCTGGATTCCCACGGCTTGTCTGTGTGAATTCCTAGCCCGCTCGGCTGAAATTAAGCGACCTAAAGTTGTGCCGAAGTCAAATCGGTCGTCATGGTACTCGAGCGAAACTGAGTGCTATTACGCTCGCCGCTCGGCCCCACAGCCGTCCAGAGACTCAGGGGAGGCCTCCCCTGAAAGCTTGATTCCCACCGATCGTTTGTTTCAAATCTTAGCCCAGTAGCTGAAAAGTAGGCGCAAAAAAGTCCTGCCAAAATCACATAGGTCGTCATGTTACAATTTAGTCAATAAAGGCCTACTACTGGAGCGAAACCGAGTGCTTTGACGCTCGCCGTTTGGCCCCACGACCTCCAAGAGACTTGGAAGAGGCCCCCCCTGAAAGCTGGATTCCCACCGATCGTTTGTTTTAAATCTTAGCCCAGTAGCTGAAAAGTAGGCGCTAAAAAGTCCTGCCAAAATCACAAAGTTCGTCATGTTACAATTTCGTCATTAAAGGCCTACGACTGGAGAGAAACCGAGTGCTTTGACGCTCGCCGTTCGGCCCCACAGCCATCCAGAGACTCGGGGGAGGCCTCCCCTGAAATCTGGAATCCCACCGATCGTTTGTTTCAAATCTTAGCCAACTAGCTCAAAAGTAAGCGCTAAAAAGTCCTGCCAAAGTCACATAGGTTGTCATGTTACAATTTAGTCAATAAAGGCCTACTGCTGGAGCGAAACCGAGTGCTTTGACGGTCGCCGTTCGGCCCCATGACCTCCGAGAGGCTTGGAAGAGGCCTCCCTTGAAAGCTGGATTCCCAAGGCTTGTCTGTGTGAATTCCTAGCCCGCTAGGCTGAAAGTAAGCGACCTAAAGTCGTGCCGAAGTCAAATTGGTCGTCATGGTACTCGAGCGAAACTGAGTGCTTTAACGGTCGCCGCTCGGCCACACAGCCGTCCAGAGACTCGGGGGAGGACTAACCTGAAAGCTGGATTCACACCCATCGTTTGTTTCAAATCTTAGCGTACTAGCTCAAACGTAAGCGCTAAAAAGTCCTGCCAAAATCACATAGGTCGTCATGTTACAATTTAGTCAATAAAGGCCTATTACTGGACCGAAACTGAGTGCTTTAACGCTCGCCGCTCGGCCCCACAGCCGTCCAGAGACTCAGGGGAGGCCTCCCCTGAAAGCTTGATTCCCACCGATCGTTTGTTTCAAATCTTAGCCCAGTAGCTGAAAAGTAGGCGCAAAAAAGTCCTGCCAAAATCACATAGGTCGTCATGTTACAATTTAGTCAATAAAGGCCTACTACTGGAGCGAAACCGAGTGCTTTGACGCTCGCCGTTTGGCCCCACGACCTCCAAGAGACTTGGAAGAGGCCCCCCCTGAAAGCTGGATTCCCACCGATCGTTTGTTTTAAATCTTAGCCCAGTAGCTGAAAAGTAGGCGCTAAAAAGTCCTGCCAAAATCACAAAGTTCGTCATGTTACAATTTCGTCATTAAAGGCCTACGACTGGAGAGAAACCGAGTGCTTTGACGCTCGCCGTTCGGCCCCACAGCCATCCAGAGACTCGGGGGAGGCCTCCCCTGAAATCTGGAATCCCACCGATCGTTTGTTTCAAATCTTAGCCAACTAGCTCAAAAGTAAGCGCTAAAAAGTCCTGCCAAAGTCACATAGGTTGTCATGTTACAATTTAGTCAATAAAGGCCTACTGCTGGAGCGAAACCGAGTGCTTTGACGGTCGCCGTTCGGCCCCATGACCTCCGAGAGGCTTGGAAGAGGCCTCCCTTGAAAGCTGGATTCCCAAGGCTTGTCTGTGTGAATTCCTAGCCCGCTAGGCTGAAAGTAAGCGACCTAAAGTCGTGCCGAAGTCAAATTGGTCGTCATGGTACTCGAGCGAAACTGAGTGCTTTAACGGTCGCCGCTCGGCCACACAGCCGTCCAGAGACTCGGGGGAGGACTAACCTGAAAGCTGGATTCACACCCATCGTTTGTTTCAAATCTTAGCGTACTAGCTCAAACGTAAGCGCTAAAAAGTCCTGCCAAAATCACATAGGTCGTCATGTTACAATTTAGTCAATAAAGGCCTATTACTGGACCGAAACTGAGTGCTTTAACGCTCGCCGCTCGGCCCCACAGCCGTCCAGAGATTCAGGGGAGGCCTCCCCTGAAAGCTGGATTCCCACCGATCGTTTGTTTCAAATCTTAGCCCAGTAGCTGAAAAATAGGCGCAAAAAGTCCTGCCAAAATCACATAGGTCGTCATGTTACAATTTAGTCAATAAAGGCCTACTACTGGAGCGAAACTGAGAGCTTTAACGCTCGCCGCTCGGCCCCACAGCCGTCCAGAAACTCGGGGGAGGCCTCCCCCGAATGCTGGATTCCCACCGATCGTTTGTTTCAAATCTTAGCCCAGTAGCTGAAAAGTAGGCGCTAAAAGGTCCTGCCAAAATCACATAGGTCGTCATGTTACAATTTAGTCAATAAAGGCCTATTACTTGACCGAAACTGAGAGCTTTAACGCTCGCCGCTCGGCCCCACAGCCGTCCAGAAACTCGGGGGAGGCCTCCCCCGAATGCTGGATTCCCACCGATCGTTTGTTTCAAATCTTAGCCCAGTAGCTGAAAAGTAGGCGCTAAAAGGTCCTGCCAAAATCACATAGGTCGTCAGGTTACAATTTACTCAATAAAGGCCTACTACTGGAGAGAAACCGAGTGCTTTGACGCTCGCCGTTCGTCCCCACAGCCGTCCAGAGACTCGGGGGAGGCCTCCCCTGAAAGCTGGATTCCCACCGATCGTTTGTTTCAAATCGTAGCCCACTAGCTCAAAAGTAAGCGCTAAAAAGTCCTGCCAAAGTCACATAGGTTGTCATGTTACAATTTAGTCAATAAAGGCCTACTACTGGAGGAGAAACCGAGTGCTTCGACGCTCGCCGTTCGGCCCCACGAGCTCCGAGAGGCTTGGAAGAGGCCTCCCTTGAAAGCTGGATTCCCAAGGCTTGTCTGTGTGAATTCCTAGCCCGCTAGGCTGAAATTAAGCGACCTCGAGCGAAACTGAGTGCTTTAACGGTCGCCGCTCGGCCACACAGCCGTCCAGAGACTCGGGGGAGGACTAACCTGAAAGCTGGATTCCCACCGATCGTTTGTTTCAAATCTTAGCCCACTAGCTCAAAAGTAAGCGCTAAAAAGTCCTGCCAAAGTCACATAGGTTGTCATGTTACAATTTAGTCAATAAAGGCCTACTACTGAAGCGAAACCGAGTGCTTCGATGCTCGCCGTTCGGCCCCACAAGCTCCGAGAGGCTTGGAAGAGGCCTCCCTTGAAAGCTGGATTCCCAAGGCTTGTCTGTGTTAATTCCTAGCCCGCTCGGCTGAAATTAAGCGACCTAAAGTTGTGCCGAAGTCAAATCGGTCGTCATGGTACTCGAGCGAAACTGAGTACTATTACGCTCGCCGCTCGGCCCCACAGCCGTCCAGAGACTCGGGGGAGGCCTCCCCTGAAAGCTGGATTCCCACCGATCGTTTGTTTCAAATCTTAGCCCAGTAGCTGAAAAGTAGGCGCTAAAAAGTCCTGCCAAAATCACGTAGGTTGTGATGTTACAATTTAGTCAATAAAGGGTTACTACTGGAGCGAAACCGAGTGCTTCGACGCTCGCCGTTCGGCCCCACGAGCTTTGAGAGGCTTGGAAGAGGCCTCCATTGAAGGCTGGATTCCCAAGGCTTGTCTGTGTGAATTCCTAGCCCGCTAGGCTGAAATTAAGCGACCTAAAGTCGTGCCGAAGTCAAATTGGTCGTCATGGTACTCGAGCGAAACCGAGTGCTTTAACGGTCGCCGCTCGGCCACACAGCCGTCCAGAGACTCGGGGGAGGACTCCCCTGAAAGCTGGATTCCCACCCATCGTTTGTTTCAAATCTTAGCGCACTCGGTGAAAAGTAAGCGCTAAAAAGTCCTGCCAAAGTCACATAGGTTGTCATGTTACAATTTAGTCAATAAAGGCCTACTACTGGACCGAAAACGAGTGCGTTGACGCTCGCCGTTATGCCCCACGACCTCCGAGAGGCTTGGAAGAGGCCTCCCCTGAAAGCTGGATTCCCACCGATCGTTTGTTTCAAATCTTCGCCCAGTAGCTGAAAAGTAGGCGTTAAAAAGTCCTGCCAAAATCACATAGGTCATCATGTTACAATTTAGTCAATAAAGGCCTCCTACTGGACCGAAACAGAGTGCTTTGACGCTCGCCGTTAGGCCCCACGACCTCTGAGAGGCTTGGAAGTGGCCTCCCCTGAAAGCTGGATTCCCAAGGATTGTCTGTGTGAATTCATAGCCCGCTAGGCTGCAATTAAGCGACCTAAAGTCATGCCGAAGTCAAATCGGTCGTCATGGTACTCGAGCGAAACTGAATTTTTTAAAGCTCGCCGCTCGGCCCCACAGCCATCCAGAGACACGGGGGAGGACTCCCCTGAAAGCTGGATTCCCACAGATCGTTTGTTTCAAATCTTAGCGGACTAGGTAAAGAGTAAGCGCTAAAAAGTCCTGCCAAAGTCACATAGGTTGTCATGTTACAATTTAGTCAATAAAGTCCTACTACTGGAGCGAAACAGAGTGCTTTGACGCTCGCCGTTCGGGTCCACGACCTCCGAGAGGCTCTGAAGAGGCCTCCCCTGAAAGCTGGATTCCCACTGATCGTTTCTTTCAAATCTTAGCCCAGTAGCTGAAAAGTAGGCGCTAAAAAGTCCTGCCAAAATCACATAGATCGTCATGTTACAATTTAGTCAATAAAGGCCTCCTACTGGACCGAAACTGAGTGCTTTAATGCTCGCCGCTCGGCCCCACAGCCGTCCAGAGACTCGGGGGAGGACTCCCCTGAAAGCTGTATTCCCACCGATAATGTGTTTCAAATCTTAGCCCACTAACTCAAAATTAAGCGCTAAAATGTCCTGCCAAAATCACATAGGTCGTCATGGTACAATTTAGTCAATAAAGGCCTACTAATGGACCGAAAACGAGTGCTTTGACGCTCGCCGTTATGCCCCACGACCTCCGAGAGGCTTGGAAGAGGCCTCCCCTGAAAGCTGGATTCCCACCGATCGTTTGTTTCAAATCTTCGCCCAGTAGCTGAAAAGTAGGCGCTAAAAAGTCCTGCCAAAATCACATAGGTCGTCATGTTACAATTTAGTCAATAAACGCCTCCTACTGGACCGAAACCGAGTGCTTTGACGCTCGCCGTTAGGCCCCACGACCTCTGAGAGGCTTGGAAGTGGCATCCCCTGAAAGCTGGATTCCCAAGGATTGTCTGTGTGAATTCCTAGCCCGCTAGGCTGAAATTAAGCGACCTAAAGTCGTGCCGAAGTCAAATCGGTCGTCATGGTACTCGAGCGAAACTGAGTGCTTTAACGGTCGCCGCTCGGCCCCACAGCCGTCCAGAGACTCGGGGGAGGCCTCCCCTGAAAGCTGGATTCCCACCGTTCGTTTGTTTCAAATCTTAGCGCACTAGGTAAAAAGTAAGCGCTAAAAAGTCCTGCCAAAGTCACATAGGTTGTCATGTTACAATTTAGTCAATAAAGGCCTACTACTGGAGAGAAACCGAGTGCTATGACGCTCGCCGTTCGGCCCCACCACCTCCGAGAGACTTGGAAGAGGCCTCCACTGAAAGCTGGATTCCCACCGATCGTTTGTTTCAAATCTTCGCCCAGTAACTGAAAAGTAGGCGCTAAAAAGTCCTGCCAAAATCACATAGGTCGTCATGTTACAATTTAGTCAATAAAGGCCTACTACTGGACCGAAACTGAGTGCTTTAACGCTCGCCACTCTGCCCCACAGCCGTCCAGAGACTCGGGGGAGGCGTCCCCTGAAAGCTGGATTCCCACCGATCATTTGTTTCAAATCTTATCCCACTAGCTCAAAAGTAGGCGCTAAAAAGTCATGCCAAAGTCACATAGGTCGTCATGTTACAATTTAGTCAATAAAGGCCTACTACTGGAGCAAAAACGAGTGCTTTGACGCTCGCCGTTCGGCCCCACAGCTGTCCAGAGACTCGGGGGAGGCCTCCCCTGAAAGCTGGAATCCCACCGATCGTTTGTTTCAAATCTTGGCCAACTAGCTCAAAAGTAAGCGCTAAAAAGTCCTGCCAAAGTCACATAAGTTGTCATGTTACAATTTAGTCAATAAAGGCCTACTGCTGGAGCGAAACCGAGTGCTTTGACGCTCGCCGTTCGGCCCCATGACCTCCGAGAGGCTTGGAAGAGGCCTCCCCTGAAAGCTGGATTCCCACCGATCGTTTGTTTCAAATCTTCGCCCAGTAACTGAAAAGTAGGCGCTAAAAAGTCCTGCCAAAATCACATAGGTCGTCATGTTACAATTTAGTCAATAAAGGCCTACTACTGGACCGAAACTGAGTGCTTTAACGCTCGCCACTCTGCCCCACAGCCGTCCAGAGACTCGGGGGAGGCGTCCCCTGAAAGCTGGATTCCCACCGATCATTTGTTTCAAATCTTATCCCACTAGCTCAAAAGTAGGCGCTAAAAAGTCATGCCAAAGTCACATAGGTCGTCATGTTACAATTTAGTCAATAAAGGCCTACTACTGGAGCAAAAACGAGTGCTTTGACGCTCGCCGTTCGGCCCCACAGCTGTCCAGAGACTCGGGGGAGGCCTCCCCTGAAAGCTGGAATCCCACCGATCGTTTGTTTCAAATCTTGGCCAACTAGCTCAAAAGTAAGCGCTAAAAAGTCCTGCCAAAGTCACATAAGTTGTCATGTTACAATTTAGTCAATAAAGGCCTACTGCTGGAGCGAAACCGAGTGCTTTGACGCTCGCCGTTCGGCCCCATGACCTCCGAGAGGCTTGGAAGAGGCCTCCCCTGAAAGCTGGATTCCCACCGATCGTTTGTTTTAAATCTTAGCCCAGTAGTTGTAAAGTAGGCGCTAAAAAGTCCTGCCAAAGTCACATAGGTTGTGATGTTACAATTTAGTCAATAAAGGGTTACTACTGGACCGAAACCGAGTGCTTTGACGCTCGCCGTTAGGCCCCACGAGCTCCGAGAGGCTTGGAAGAGGCCTCCCTTGAAAGCTGGATTCCCAAGGCTTGTCTGTGTGAATTCCTAGCCCGCTAGGCTGAAATTAAGCGACCTAAAGTCGTGCCGAAGTCAAATTGGTCGTCATGGTACTAGAGCGAAACTGAGTGCTTTAACGGTCGCCGCTTGGCCACACAGCCGTCCAGAGACTCGGGGGAGGACTCCCCTGAAAGCTAGATTCCCACCCATCGTTTGTTTCAAATCTTAGCGCACTCGGTGAAAAGTAGGCGCTAAAAAGTCCTGCCAAAATCACATAGGTCGTCATGTTACAATTTAGTCAATAAACGCCTCCTACTGGACCGAAACAGAGTGCTTTGATGCTCGCCGTTAGGCCCCACGACCTCTGAGAGGCTTGGAAGTGGCATCCCCTGAAAGCTGGATTCCCAAGGATTGTCTGTGTGAATTCCTAGCCCGCTAGGCTGAAATTAAGCGACCTAAAGTCGTGCCGAAGTCAAATCGGTCGTCATGGTACTCGAGCGAAACTGAGTGCTTTAACGGTCGCCGCTCGGCCCCACAGCCGTCCAGAGACTCGGGGGAGGCCTCCCCTGAAAGCTGGATTCCCACCTTTCGTTTGTTTCAAATCTTAGCGCACTAGGTAAAAAGTAAGCGCTAAAAAGTCCTGCCAAAGTCACATAGGTTGTCATGTTACAATTTAGTCAATAAAGGCCTACTACTGGAGAGAAACCGAGTGCTATGACGCTCGCCGTTCGGCCCCACGACCTCCGAGAGGCTTGGAAGAGGCCTCCCCTGAAAGCTGGATTCTCACCGATCGTTTGTTTCAAATCTTCGCCCAGTCGCTGAAAAGTAGGCGCTAAAAAGGCCTGCCAAAATCACATAGGTCGTCATGGTACAATTTAGTCAATAAAGGCCTACTACTGGAGCGAAACTGAGTGCTTTAACGCTCGCCGTTCGGCCCCACAACCTCCGAGAGGCTTGGAAGAAGCCTCCCCTGAAAGCTGGATTCCCACCGATGGTTTGTTTAAAATCTTAGCCCTTTAGCTGAAAAGTAGGCGCTAAAAAGTCCTGCCAAAATCACATAGGTCATCATGTTACAATTTAGTCAATAAAGGCCTCCTACTGGACCGAAACCGAGTGCTTTGACGCTCGCCGTTAGGCCCCACGACCTCTGAGAGGCTTGGAAGTGGCCTCCCCTGAAAGCTGGATTCCCAAGGATTGTCTGTGTGAATTCCTAGCCCGCTAGGCTGAAATTAAGCGACCTAAAGTCATGCCGAAGTCAAATCGGTCGTCATGGTACTCGAGCGAAACTGAGTGCTTTAAAGCTCGCCGCTCGGCACCACAGCCGTCCAGAGACTCGGGGGAGGACTCCCCTGAAAGCTGGATTCCCACAGATCGTTTGTTTCAAATCTTAGCGCACTAGGTAAAGAGTAAGCGCTAAAAAGTCCTGCCAAAGTCACATAGGTTGTCATGTTACAATTTAGTCAATAAAGTCCTACTACTGGAGCGAAACAGAGTGCTTTGACGCTCGCCGTTCGGGTCCACGACCTCCGAGAGGCTTGGAAGAGGCCTCCCCTGAAAGCTGGATTCCCACCGATCGTTTCTTTCAAATCTTAGCCCAGTAGCTGAAAAGTAGGCGCTAAAAAGTCCTGCCAAAATCACATAGATCGTCATGTTACAATTTAGTCAATAAAGGCCTCCTACTGGACCGAAACTGAGTGCTTTAATGCTCGCCGCTCGGCCCCACAACCGTCCAGAGACTCGGGGGAGGACTCCCCTGAAAGCTGTATTCCCACCGATAATGTGTTTCAAATCTTAGCCCACTAACTCAAAATTAAGCGCTAAAATGTCCTGCCAAAATCACATAGGTCGTCATGGTACAATTTAGTCAATAAAGGCCTACTAATGGACCGAAAACGAGTGCTTTGACGCTCGCCATTATGCCCCACGACCTCCGAGAGGCTTGGAAGAGGCCTCCCCTGAAAGCTGGATTCCCACCGATTGTTTGTTTCAAATCTTCGCCCAGTAGCTGAAAAGTAGGCGCTAAAAAGTCCTGCCAAAATCACATAGGTCGTCATGTTACAATTTAGTCAATAAACGCCTCCTACTGGACCGAAACCGAGTGCTTTGACGCTCGCCGTTAGGCCCCACGACCTCTTAGAGGCTTGGAAGTGGCATCCCCTGAAAGCTGGATTCCCAAGGATTGTCTGTGTGAATTCCTAGCCCGCTAGGCTGAAATTAAGCGACCTAAAGTCGTGCCGAAGTCAAATCGGTCGTCATGGTACTCGAGCGAAACTGAGTGCTTTAACGGTCGCCGCTCGGCCCCACAGCCGTCCAGAGACTCGGGGGAGGCCTCCCCTGAAAGCTGGATTCCCACCGTTCGTTTGTTTCAAATCTTAGCGCACTAGGTAAAAAGTAAGCGCTAAAAAGTCCTGCCAAAGTCACATAGGTTGTCATGTTACAATTTAGTCAATAAAGGCCTACTACTGGAGAGAAACCGAGTGCTATGACGCTCGCCGTTCGGCCCCACCACCTCCGAGAGACTTGGAAGAGGCCTCCCCTGAAAGCTGGATTCCCACCGATCGTTTGTTTCAAATCTTCGCCCAGTAACTGAAAAGTAGGCGCTAAAAAGTCCTGCCAAAATCACATAGGTCGTCATGTTACAATTTAGTCAATAAAGGCCTACTACTGGACCGAAACTGAGTGCTTTAACGCTCGCCACTCTGCCCCACAGCCGTCCAGAGACTCGGGGGAGGCGTCCCCTGAAAGCTGGATTCCCACCGATCATTTGTTTCAAATCTTATCCCACTAGCTCAAAAGTAGGCGCTAAAAAGTCATGCCAAAGTCACACTAGGTCGTCATGTTACAATTTAGTCAATAAAGGCCTACTACTGGAGCAAAAACGAGTGCTTTGACGCTCGCCGTTCGGCCCCACAGCTGTCCAGAGACTCGGGGGAGGCCTCCCCTGGAAGCTGGAATCCCACCGATCGTTTGTTTCAAATCTTAGCCAACTAGCTCAAAAGTAAGCGCTAAAAAGTCCTGCCAAAGTCACATAGGTTGTCATGTTACAATTTAGTCAATAAAGGCCTACTGCTGGAGCGAAACCGAGTGCTTTGACGCTCGCCGTTCGGCCCCATGACCTCCGAGAGGCTTGGAAGAGGCCTCCCCTGAAAGCTGGATTCCCACCGATCGTTTGTTTTAAATCTTAGCCCAGTAGTTGTAAAGTAGGCGCTAAAAAGTCCTGCCAAAATCACATAGGTCGTCATGTTACAATTTAATCAACAAAGGCCTACTACTGGAGAGAAAGCGAGTGCTTTGACGGTCGCCGTTCGGCCCCACAGCCGTCCAGAGACTCGGGGGAGGCCTCCCCTGAAAGCTGCATTCCCACCGATCGTTTGTTTCAAATCTTAGCCCAGTAGCTGAAAAGTAGGCGCTAAAAAGTCCTGCCAAATTCACATAGGTTGTGATGTTACAATTTAGTCAATAAAGGGTTACTACTGGACCGAAACCGAGTGCTTTGACGCTCGCCGTTAGGTCCCACGAGCTCAGAGAGGCTTGGAAGAGGCCTCCCTTGAAAGCTGGATTCCCAAGGCTTGTCTGTGTGAATTCCTAGCCCGCTAGGCTGAAATTAAGCGACCTAAAGTCGTGCCGAAGTCAAATTGGTCGTCATGGTACTAGAGCGAAACTGAGTGCTTTAACGGTCGCCGCTTGGCCACACAGCCGTCCAGAGACTCGGGGGAGGACTCCCCTGAAAGCTGGATTCCCACCCATCGTTTGTTTCAAATCTTAGCGCACTCGGTGAAAAGTAGGCGCTAAAAAGTCCTGCCAAAATCACATAGGTCGTCATGTTACAATTTAGTCAATAAACGCCTCCTACTGGACCGAAACAGAGTGCTTTGACGCTCGCCGTTAGGCCCCACGACCTCTGAGAGGCTTGGAAGTGGCATCCCCTGAAAGCTGGATTCCCAAGGATTGTCTGTGTGAATTCCTAGCCCGCTAGGCTGAAATTAAGCGACCTAAAGTCGTGCCGAAGTCAAATCGGTCGTCATGGTACTCGAGCGAAACTGAGTGCTTTAACGGTCGCCGCTCGGCCCCACAGCCGTCCAGAGACTCGGGGGAGGCCTCCCCTGAAAGCTGGATTCCCACCTTTCGTTTGTTTCAAATCTTAGCGCACTAGGTAAAAAGTAAGCGCTAAAAAGTCCTGCCAAAGTCACATAGGTTGTCATGTTACAATTTAGTCAATAAAGGCCTACTACTGGAGAGAAACCGAGTGCTATGACGCTCGCCGTTCGGCCCCACGACCTCCGAGAGGCTTGGAAGAGGCCTCCCCTGAAAGCTGGATTCCCACCGATCGTTTGTTTCAAATCTTCGCCCAGTAACTGAAAAGTAGGCGCTAAAAAGTCCTGCCAAAATCACATAGGTCGTCATGTTACAATTTAGTCAATAAAGGCCTACTACTGGACCGAAACTGAGTGCTTTAACGCTCGCCACTCTGCCCCACAGCCGTCCAGAGACTCGGGGGAGGCGTCCCCTGAAAGCTGGATTCCCACCGATCATTTGTTTCAAATCTTAGCCCACTAGCTCAAAAGTAGGCGCTAAAAAGTCATGCCAAAAGTCACATAGGTCGTCATGTTACAATTTAGTCAATAAAGGCCTACTACTGGAGCAAAAACGAGTGCTTTGACGCTCGCCGTTCGGCCCCACAGCTGTCCAGAGACTCGGGGGAGGCCTCCCCTGAAAGCTGGAATCCCACCGATCGTTTGTTTCAAATCTTAGCCAACTAGCTCAAAAGTAAGCGCTAAAAAGTCCTGCCAAAGTCACATAGGTTGTCATGTTACAATTTAGTCAATAAAGGCCTACTGCTGGAGCGAAACAGAGTGCTTTGACGCTCGCCGTTCGGCCCCATGACCTCCGAGAGGCTTGGAAGAGGCCTCCCCTGAAAGCTGGATTCCCACCGATCGTTTGTTTTAAATCTTAGCCCAGTAGCTGTAAAGTAGGCGCTAAAAAGTCCTGCCAAAATCACATAGGTCGTCATGTTACAATTTACTCAACAAAGGCCTACTACTGGAGAGAAAGCGAGTGCTTTGACGGTCGCCGTTCGGCCCCACAGCCGTCCAGAGACTCGGGGGAGGCCTCCCCTGAAAGCTGCATTCCCACCGATCGTTTGTTTCAAATCTTAGCCCAGTAGCTGAAAAGTAGGCGCTAAAAAGTCCTGCCAAAGTCACATAGGTTGTGATGTTACAATTTAGTCAATAAAGGCCTACTACTGGACCGAAAAAGAGTGCTTTGACGCTCGCCGTTATGCCCCACGACCTCCGAGAGGCTTGGAAGAGGCCTCCCCTGAAAGCTGGATTCCCACCGATCGTTTGTTTCAAATCTTCGCCCAGTAGCTGAAAAGTAGGCGCTAAAAAGTCCTGCCAAAATCACAAAGGTCGTCATGGTACAATTTAGTCAATAAAGGCCTACTACTGGAGCGAAACCGAGTGCTTTGACGCTCGCCGTTCGGGCCCACGACCTCCGAGAGGCTTGGAAGAGGCCTCCCCTGAAAGCTGGATTCCCACCGATCGTTTCTTTCATATCTTAGACCAGTAGCTGAAAAGTAGGCGCTAAAAAGTCCTGCCAAAATCACATAGATCGTCATGTTACAATTTAGTCAATAAAGGCCTCCTACTGGACCGAAACTGAGTGCTTTGACGCTCGCCGCTCGGCCCCACAGCCGTCCAGAGACTCGGGGGAGGACTCTCCTGAAAGCTGGATTCCCACCGAACGTTTGTTTCAAATCCTAGCCCAGTAGCTGAAAAGTAGGCGCTAAAAAGTCCTGCCAAAGTCACATAGGTCGTCATGTTACAATTTAGTCAATAAAGGCCTACTACTGGAGAGAAACCAAGTGCTTTGACGCTCGCCGTTCGGCCCCACAACTGTCCAGAGACTCGGGGGAGGCCTCCCCTGAAAGCTGTATTCCCACCGATCGTTTGTTTCAAATCTTAGCCCACTAGCTCAAACGTGAGCGCTAAAAAGTCTTGCCAAAGTCACATAGGTCGTCATGTTACAATTTAGTCAATAAAGGCCTACTACTGGAGCGAAACAGAGTGCTTTGACGCTCGCCGATAGGCCCCACGACCTCTGAGAGGCTTGGAAGTGGCCTCCCCTGAAAGCTGGATTCTCAAGGATTGTCTGTGTGAATTCCTAGGCCGCTAGGCTGAAATTAAGCGACTTAAAGTCGTGCCGAAGTCAAATCGGTCGTCATGGTACTCGAGCGAAACTGAGTGCTTTAACGCTCGCCGCTCGGCCCCACAGCCGTCCAGAGACTCGGGGGAGGCCTCCCCTGAAAGCTGGATTCCCACCGATCGTTTGTTTTAAATCTTAGCCCACTAGCTGAAAAGTAGGCGCTAAAAAGTCCTGCCAAAATCACTATAGGTCGTCATGTTACAATTTAGTCAATATAGGCCTACTACTGGAGAGAAACCGAGTGCTTCGACGCACGCCGTTCGGCCCCACAGCTGTCCAGAGACTCGGGGGAGGCCTCCCCTGAAAGCTGGATTCCCACCGATCGTTTGTTTCAAATCTTAGGCCACTAGCTCAAAACTAGGCGCTAAAATGTCCTGCCAAAAGTCACATAGGTCGTCATGTTACAATTTAGTCAATAAAGGCCTACTACTGGAGCGAAACCGAGTGCTTTTGACGCTTGCCGCTTCGGCCCCACGACTTCCGAGAGGCTTGGCAGAGGCCTCCCCTGAAAGATGGATTCCCACCGATCGTTTGTTTCAAATCTTAGCCCAGTAGCTGAAAAGTAGGCGCTAAAAAGTCCTGCCAAAGTCACATAGGTCGTCATGTTACAATTGAGTCAATAAAGGCCGACTACTGGAGCAAAATCGAGTGCTATGACGCTCGCCGTTCGGCCCCACGACCTCCGAGAGGCTTGGAAGAGGCCTCCCCTGAAAGCTGGATTCCCACCGATCGTTTGTTTCAAATCTTCGCCCAGTAGCTGAAAAGTAGGCGCTAAAAAGTCCTGCCAAAATCACATAGGTCGTCATGTTACAATTTAGTCAATAAACGCCTCCTACTGGACCGAAACCAAGTGCTTTGACGCTCGCCGTTAGGCCCCACGACCTCTGAGAGGCTTGGAAGTGGCATCCCCTGAAAGCTGGATTCCCAAGGATTGTCTGTGTGAATTCCTAGCCCGCTAGGCTGAAATTAAGCGACTTAAAGTCGTGCCGATGTCAAATCGGTCGTCATGGTACTCGAGCGAAACTGAGTGCTTTAACGGTCGCCGCTCGGCCCCACAGCCGTCCAGAGACTCGGGGGAGGCCTCCCCTGAAAGCTGGATTCCCACCGATCGTTTGTTTCATATCTTAGCCCACTAGGTCAAACGTAGGCACTAAAAAGTCTTGCCAAAGTCACATAGGTCGTCATGTTACAATTTAGTCAATAAAGGCCTACTACTGGAGAGAAACCGAGTGCTATGACGCTCGCCGTTCGGCCCCACGACCTCCGAGAGGCTTGGAAGAGGCCTCCCCTGAAAGCTGGATTCCCACCGATCGTTTGTTTCAAATCTTCGCCCAGTAACTGAAAAGTAGGCGCTAAAAAGTCCTGCCAAAATCACATAGGTCGTCATGTTACAATTTAGTCAATAAAGGCCTACTACTGGACCGAAACTGAGTGCTTTAACGCTCGCCACTCTGCCCCACAGCCGTCCAGAGACTCGGGGGAGGCGTCCCCTGAAAGCTGGATTACCACCGATCATTTGTTTCAAATCTTAGCCCACTAGCTCAAAAGTAGGCGCTAAAAAGTCATGCCAAAGTCACATAGGTCGTCATGTTACAATTTAGTCAATAAAGGCCTACTACTGGAGCGAAAACGAGTGCTTTGACGCTCGCCGTTCGGCCCCACAGCTGTCCAGAGACTCGGGGGAGGCCTCCCCTGAAAGCTGGATTCCCACCGATCGTTTGTTTCAAATCTTAGCCCACTAGCTCAAAAGTAAGCCCTAAAACGTCTTGCCAAAGTCACATAGGTCGTCATGTTACAATTTAGTCAATAAAGGCCTACTACTGGAGAGAAACCGAGTGCTATGACGCTCGCCGTTCGGCCCCACGACCTCCGAGAGGCTTGGAAGAGGCCTCCCCTGAAAGCTGGATTCCCACCGATCGTTTGTTTCAAATCTTCGCCCAGTAACTGAAAAGTAGGCGCTAAAAAGTCCTGCCAAAATCACATAGGTCGTCATGTTACAATTTAGTCAATAAAGGCCTACTACTGGACCGAAACTGAGTGCTTTAACGCTCGCCACTCTGCCCCACAGCCGTCCAGAGACTCGGGGGAGGCGTCCCCTGAAAGCTGGATTCCCACCGATCATTTGTTTCAAATCTTAGCCCACTAGCTCAAAAGTAGGCGCTAAAAAGTCATGCCAAAGTCACATAGGTCGTCATGTTACAATTTAGTCAATAAAGGCCTACTACTGGAGCGAAAACGAGTGCTTTGACGCTCGCCGTTCGGCCCCACAGCTGTCCAGAGACTCGGGGGAGGCCTCCCCTGAAAGCTGGATTCTCACCGATCGTTTGTTTCAAATCTTAGCCCACTAGCTCAAAAGTAAGCCCTAAAACGTCTTGCCAAAGTCACATAGGTCGTCATGTTACAATTTAGTCAATAAAGGCCTACGACTGGAGCGAAACCGAGTGCTTCGACGCTCGCCCCCACAAGCTCCGAGAGGCTTGGAAGAGGCCTCCCTTGAAAGCTGGATTCCCAAGGCTTGTCTGTGTGAATTCCTAGCCCGCTAAACTGAAATTAAGCGACCTAAAGTCGTGCCGAAGTCAAATCGGTCGTCATGGTACTCGAGCGAAACTGAGTGCTTTAACGGTCGCCGCTCGGCCCCACAGCAGTCCAGAGACTCGGGGTAGGCCTCCCCTGAAAGCTGGATTCCCACTGATCGTTTGTTTTAAATCTTAGCCCACTAGCTCAAACGTAAGCGCTAAAAAGTCTTGCCAAAATCACATAGGTCGTCATGTTACAATTTAGTCAACAAAGGCCTCCTACTGGACCGAAACTGAGTACTTTAACGCTCGCCGTTCGGCCCCACGACCTCTGAGAGGCTTGGAAGAGGCCTCCCCTGAAAGCTGGATTCCCACCGATCGTTTGTTTCAAATCTTAGCCCAGCAGCTGAAAAGTAGGCGCTAAAAAGTCCTGCCAAAATCACATAGGTCGTCATGTTACAATTTAGCCAATAAAGGCCTCCTACTGGACCGAAACTGAGTGCTTAAACGCTCGCCGTTCGGCCCCACAGCTGTCCAGAGACTCGGGGGAGGCCTCCCCTGAAAGTTGGATTCCCACCGATCGTTTGTTTCAAATCTTAGCGCACTAGCTCAAAAGTAAGCGCTAAAATATATGGGCTAAGATTTGAAACAAACGTGACAACATAGGTTGTCATGTCTTGTTACAATTTAGTCAATAAAGGCCTACTACTGGAGCGAAACCGAGTGCTTTGACGCTCGCCGTTCGGCCCCACGACCTCAGAGAGGCTCGGAAGAGGCCTCCCCTGAAAGCTGGATTCCCACCGATCGTTTGTTTCAAATCTTAGCCCAGTAGCTAAAAAGTAGGCGCTAAAAAGTCCTGCCAAAATCACATAGGTCGTCATGTTACAATTTAGTCAAAAAAGGCCTCCTACTGGACCGAAACTAAGTGCTGTAACGCTCGCCGCTCGGCCCCACAGCCGTCCAGAGACTCGGGGGAGGCCTCCCCTGAAAGCTGGATTCCCACCGATCGTTTGTTTCAAATCTTAGCCCAGTAGCTGAAAAGTAGCCGCTAAAAAGTCCTGCCAAAATCACATAGGTCGTCATGTTCCAATTTACTCAATAAAGGCCAACTACTGGAGAGAATCCGAGTGCCTTGACGCTCGCCGTTCTGCCCCACAGCCGTCCAGAGACTCGGGGGAGGCATCCCCTGAAAGCTGGATTCCCACCGACTGTTTGTTTCAAATCTTAGCCCACTAGCTCAAAAGTAGGCGCTAAAAAGTCATGCCAAAGTCACATAGGTCGTCATGTTACAATTTAGTCAATAAAGGCCTACTACTGGAGCGAAAACGAGTGCTTTGACGCTCGCCGTTAGGCCCCACAACCTCTGAGAGGCTTGGAAGTAGCCTCTCCTGAAAGCTGGATTCCCAACGCTTGTCTGTGTAAATTCCTAGCCCGCTAGGCAGAAATTAGGCGACCTAAAGTCGTGCCGAAGTCAAATCGGTCGTCATGGTACTCGAGCGAAATTGAGTGCTTTAACGCTCGCCGCTCGACCCCACGATCTCCGAGAGGCTCGGAAGAGGCCTCCCCTGAAAGCTGGATTCCCACCGACTGTTTGTTTCAAATCTTAGCCCACTAGCTCAAAAGTAAGCGCTAAAAAGTCCTGCCAAAATCACATAGGTCGTCATGTTACAATTTAGTCAATAAAGGCCTACTACTGGAGAGAAACCGAGTGCTTTGACGCTCGCCGTTCGACCCCACAGCTGTCCAGAGACTCGCGGGAGGCCTCCCCTGAAAGCTGGATTCCCAAGGATTGTCTGTGTGAATTCCTAGCCCGTTAGCCTAAAATTATGCGACCTAAAGTCGTGCCGAAGTCAAATCGGTCGTCATGGTACTCGAGCGAAACTGAGTGCTTTAACGCTCGCCGCTCGGCCCCACAGCCGTCCAGAGACTCGGGGGAGGACTCCCCTGAAAGCTGGATTCCCACCGATAATGTGTTTTAAATCTTAGCCCACTAGCTCAAAAGTAAGCGCTAAAAAGTCCTGCCAAAATCACATAGGTCGTCATGTTACAATTTAGTCAATAAAGGCCTACTACTGGACCGAAACTGAGTGCTTTAACGCACGCCGCTCGGCCCCACAGCCGTCCAGAGACTCGGGGGAGGACTCCCCTGAAAGCTGGATTCCCACCGATAATGTGTTTTAAATCTTAGCCCACTAGCTCAAAAGTAAGCGCTAAAAGGTCCTGCCAAAATCACATAGGTCGTCATGTTACAATTTAGTCAACAAAGGCCTCCTACTGTACCGAAACTGAGTGCTTTAACGCTCGCCGTTCGGCCCCACGACCTCTGAGAGGCTTGGAAGAGGCCTCCCCAAAAAGCTGGATTCCCACAGATCGTTTGTTTCAAATCTTAGCCCAGTAGCTGAAAAGTAGGCGCTAAAAAGTCCTGCCAAAATCACATAGGTCGTCATGTTCCAATTTACTCAATAAAGGCCAACTACTGGAGAGAATCCGAGTGCCTTGACGCTCGCCGTTCTGCCCCACAGCCGTCCAGAAACTCGCGGGAGGCCTCCCCTGAAAGCTGGATTCCCACCAACTGTTTGTTTCAAATCTTAGCCCACTAGCTCAAAAGTAGGCGCTAAAAAGTCCTGCCAAAATCACATAGGTCGTCATGTTACAATTTAGTCAATAAAGGCCTACTACTGGAGCGAAACCGAGTGCTTTGACGCGCGCCGTTAGGCCCCACAACCTCTGAGAGGCTTGGAAGTGGCCTCCCCTGAAAGCTGGATTCCCAAGGCTTGTCTGTGTAAATTCCTAGCCCGCTAGGCAGAAATTAGGCGACCTAAAGTCGTGCCGAAGTCAAATCGGTCGTCATGGTACTCGAGCGAAACTGAGTGCTTTAACGCTCGCCGCTCGACCCCCACGACCTCCGAGAGGCTCGGAAGAGGCCTCCCCTGAAAGCTGGATTCCCACCGATCGTTTGTTTCAAATCTTAGCCCAGTAGCTACAAAGTAGGCGCAAAAAAGTCCTGCCAAAGTCACATCGGTTGTCATGTTACAATTTAGTCAATAAAGGCCTACTACTGGACCGAAACTGAGTGCTTTAACGCTTGCCACTCTGCCCCACAGCCGTCCAGAGACTCGGGGGAGGCATCCCCTGAAAGCTGGATTCCCACCGACTGTTTGTTTCAAATCTTAGCCCACTAGCTCAAAAGTAGGCGCTAAAAAGTCATGCCAAAGTCACATAGGTCGTCATGTTACAATTTAGTCAATAAAGGCCTACTACTGGAGCGAAAACGAGTGCTTTGACGCTCGCCGTTAGGCCCCACAACCTCTGAGAGGCTTGGAAGTAGCCTCTCCTGAAAGCTGGATTCCCAACGCTTGTCTGTGTAAATTCCTAGCCCGCTAGGCAGAAATTAGGCGACCTAAAGTCGTGCCGAAGTCAAATCGGTCGTCATGGTACTCGAGCGAAATTGAGTGCTTTAACGCTCGCCGCTCGACCCCAAAATCTCCGAGAGGCTCGGAAGAGGCCTCCCCTGAAAGCTGGATTCCCACCGACTGTTTGTTTCAAATCTTAGCCCACTAGCTCAAAAGTAAGCGCTAAAAAGTCCTGCCAAAATCACATAGGTCGTCATGTTACAATTTAGTCAATAAAGGCCTACTACTGGAGAGAAACCGAGTGCTTTGACGCTCGCCGTTCGACCCCACAGCTGTCCAGAGACTCGCGGGAGGCCTACCCTGAAAGCTGGATTCCCAAGGATTGTCTGTGTGAATTCCTAGCCCGTTAGCCTAAAATTATGCGACCTAAAGTCGTGCCGAAGTCAAATCGGTCGTCATGGTACTCGAGCGAAACTGAGTGCTTTAACGCTCGCCGCTCGGCCCCACAGCCGTCCAGAGACTCGGGGGAGACCTCCCCTGAAAGCTGGATTCCCACCGATAATGTGTTTTAAATCTTAGCCCACTAGCTCAAAAGTAAGCGCTAAAAAGTCCTGCCAAAATCACATAGGTCGTCATGTTACAATTTAGTCAATAAAGGCCTACTACTGGACCGAAACTGAGTGCTTTAACGCACGCCGCTCGGCCCCACAGCCGTCCAGAGACTCGGGGGAGGACTCCCCTGAAAGCTGGATTCCCACCGATAATGTGTTTTAAATCTTAGCCCACTAGCTCAAAAGTAAGCGCTAAAAGGTCCTGCCAAAATCACATAGGTCGTCATGTTACAATTTAGTCAACAAAGGCCTCCTACTGTACCGAAACTGAGTGCTTTAACGCTCGCCGTTCGGCCCCACGACCTCTGAGAGGCTTGGAAGAGGCCTCCCCAAAAAGCTGGATTCCCACAGATCGTTTGTTTCAAATCTTAGCCCAGTAGCTGAAAAGTAGGCGCTAAAAAGTCCTGCCAAAATCACATAGGTCGTCATGTTCCAATTTACTCAATAAAGGCCAACTACTGGAGAGAATCCGAGTGCCTTGACGCTCGCCGTTCTGCCCCACAGCCGTCCAGAAACTCGCGGGAGGCCTCCCCTGAAAGCTGGATTCCCACCGATCGTTTGTTTCAAATCTTAGCTCACTAGCTCAAAAGTAAGCGCTAAAAAGTCCTGCCAAAATCACATAGGTCGTCATGTTACAATTTAGTCAATAAAGGCCTACTACTGGAGAGAAACCGAGTGCTTTGACGCTCGCCGTTCGACCCCACAGCTGTCCAGAGACTCGCGGGAGGCCTCCCCTGAAAGCTGGATTCCCAAGGATTGTCTGTGTGAATTCCTAGCCCGTTAGGCTGAAATTAAGCGACCTAAAGTCGTGCCGAAGTCAAATCGGTCGTCATGGTACTCGAGCGAAACTGAGTGCTTTAACGCTCGCCGCTCGGCCCCACAGCCGTCCAGAGACTCGGGGGAGGACTTCCCTGAAAGCTGGATTCCCACCGATAATGTGTTTCAAATCTTAGCCCACTAGCTCAAAAGTAAGCGCTAAAAAGTCCTGCCAAAATCACATAGGTCGTCATGTTACAATTTAGTCAATAAAGGCCTACTACTGGACCGAAACTGAGTGCTTTAACGCTTGCCACTCTGCCCCACAGCCGTCCAGAGACTCGGGGGAGGCATCCCCTGAAAGCTGGATTCCCACCGACTGTTTGTTTCAAATCGTAGCCCACTAGCTCAAAAGTAGGCGCTAAAAAGTCATGCCAAAGTCACATAGGTCGTCATGTTACAATTTAGTCAATAAAGGCCTACTACTGGAGCGAAAACGAGTGCTTTGACGCTCGCCGTTAGGCCCCACAACCTCTGAGAGGCTTGGAAGTAGCCTCTCCTGAAAGCTGGATTCCCAACGCTTGTCTGTGTAAATTCCTAGCCCGCTAGGCAGAAATTAGGCGACCTAAAGTCGTGCCGAAGTCAAATCGGTCGTCATGGTACTCGAGCGAAATTGAGTGCTTTAACGCTCGCCGCTCGACCCCACGATCTCCGAGAGGCTCGGAAGAGGCCTCCCCTGAAAGATGGATTCCCACCGACTGTTTGTTTCAAATCTTAGCCCACTAGCTCAAAAGTAAGCGCTAAAAAGTCCTGCCAAAATCACATAGGTCGTCATGTTACAATTTAGTCAATAAAGGCCTACTACTGGAGAGAAACCGAGTGCTTTGACGCTCGCCGTTCGACCCCACAGCTGTCCAGAGACTCGCGGGAGGCCTCCCCTGAAAGCTGGATTCCCAAGGATTGTCTGTGTGAATTCCTAGCCCGTTAACCTAAAATTATGCGACCTAAAGTCGTGCCGAAGTCAAATCGGTTGTCATGGTACTCGAGCGAAACTGAGTGCTTTAACGCTCGCCGCTCGGCCCCACAGCCGTCCAGAGACTCGGGGGAGGACTCCCCTGAAAGCTGGATTCCCACCGATAATGTGTTTTAAATCTTAGCCCACTAGCTCAAAAGTAAGCGCTAAAAAGTCCTGCCAAAATCACATAGGTCGTCATGTTACAATTTAGTCAATAAAGGCCTACTACTGGACCGAAACTGAGTGCTTTAACGCTCGCCACTCTGCCCCACAGCCATCCAGAGACTCGGGGGAGGCGTCCCCTGAAAGCTGGATTCCCACCAACTGTTTGTTTCAAATCTTAGCCCACTAGCTCAAAAGTAGGCGCTAAAAAGTCCTGCCAAAATCACATAGGTCGTCATGTTACAATTTAGTCAATAAAGGCCTACTACTGGAGCGAAAACGAGTGCTTTGACGCTCGCCGTTAGGCCCCACAACCTCTGAGAGGCTTGGAAGAGGCCTCCCCTGAAAGCTGGATTCCCAAGGCTTGTCTGTGTAAATTCCTAGCCCGCTAGGCAGAAATTAGGCGACCTAAAGTCGTGCCGAAGTCAAATCGGTCGTCATGGTACTCGAGCGAAACTGAGTGCTTTAACGCTCGCCGCTCGACCCCCACGACCTCCGAGAGGCTCGGAAGAGGCCTCCCCTGAAAGCTGGATTCCCACCGATCGTTTGTTTCAAATCTTAGCCCAGTAGCTACAAAGTAGGCGCAAAAAAGTCCTGCCAAAGTCACATCGGTTGTCATGTTACAATTTAGTCAATAAAGGTCTACTACTGGAGCGAAACCGAGTGCTTTGACGCTCGCCGTTAGGCCCCACAACCTCTGAGAGGCTTGGAAGTGGCCTCCCCTGAAAGCTGGATTCCCAAGGATTGTCTGTGTGAATTCCTAGCCCGCTAGGCTGAAATTAAGCGACCTAAAGTCGTGCCGAAGTCAAATCGGTCGTCATGGTACTCGAGCGAAACCGAGTGCTTTGACGCTCGCCGTTCGGGCCCACGACCTCCGAGAGGCTTGGAAGAGGCCTCCCCTGAAAGCTGGATTCCCACCGACTGTTTGTTTCAAATCTTAGCCCACTAGCTCAAAAGTAAGCGCGAAAAAGTAAAGCCAAAATCACATAGGTCGTCATGTTACAATTTAGTCAATAAAGGCCTACTACTGGAGAGAAACCGAGTGCTTTGACGCTCGCCGTTCGACCCCACAGCTGTCCAGAGACTCGCGGGAGGCCTTCCCTGAAAGCTGGATTCCCAAGGATTGTCTGTGTGAATTCCTAGCCCGTTAGGCCGAAATTAAGCGACCTAAAGTCGTGCCGAAGTCAAATCGGTCGTCATGGTTCTCGAGCGAAACTGAGTGCTTTAACGCTCGCCGCTCGGCCCCACAGCCGTCCAGAGACTCGGGGGAGGACTCCCCTGAAAGCTGGATTCCCACCGATAATGTGTTTCATATCTTAGCCCACTAGCTCAAGAGTAAGCGCTAAAAAGTCCTGCCAAAATCACATAGGTCGTCATGTTACAATTTAGTCAATAAAGGCCTACTACTGGACCGAAACTGAGTGCTTTAACGCTCGCCTCTCTGCCCCACAGCCGTCCAGAGACTCGGGGGAGGCGTCCCCTGAAAGCTGGATTCCGACCGACTGTTTGCTTCAAATCTTAGCCCACTAGCTCAAAAGTAGCCGCTAAAAAGTCATGCCAAAGTCACATAGGTCGTCATGGTACAATTTAGTCAATAAAGGCCTACTACTGGAGCGAAAACGAGTGCTTTGACGCTCGGCGTTAGGCCCCACAACCTCTGAGAGGCTTGGAAGTGGCCTCCCCTGAAAGCTGGATTCCCAAGGCTTGTCTGTGTAAATTCCTAGCCCGCTAGGCAGAAATTAGGCGACCTAAAGTCGTGCCGAAGTCAAATCGGTCGTCATGGTACTCGAGCGAAACTGAGTGCTTTAACGCTCGCCGCTCGACCCCATGACCTCCGAGGGGCTCGGAAGAGGCCTCCCCTGAAAGCTGGATTCCCACCGATCGTTTGTTTCAAATCTTAGCCCAGTAGCTAAAACGTAGGCGCAAAAAAGTCCTGCCAAAGTGAAATCGGTTGTCATGTTACAATTTAGTCAATAAGGTCTACTACTGGAGCGAAACCGAGTGCTTTGACGCTCGCCGTTAGGCCCCACAACCTCTGAGAGGCTTGGAAGTGGCCTCCCCTGAAAGCTGGATTCCCAAGGATTGTCTGTGTGAATTCCTAGCCCGCTAGGCTGAAATTAAGCGACCTAAAGTCGTGCCGAAGTCAAATCGGTCGTCATGGTACTCGAGCGAAACCGAGTGCTTTGACGCTCACCGTTCAGGCCCACGACCTCCGAGAGGCTTGGAAGAGGCCTCCCCTAAAAGCTGGATTCCCACCGATCGTTTGTCTCAAATCTTAGCCCACTAGCTCAAAGGTAGGCGCTAAAAGGTCATGCCAAAGTCACATAGGTCGTCATGTTACAATTTAGTCAATAAAGGCCTACTACTGGAGCGAAAACGAGTGCTTTGACGCTCGCCGTTAGGCCCCACAACCTCTGAGAGGCTTGGAAGTGGCCTCTCCTGAAAGCTGGATTCCCAACGCTTGTCTGTGTAAATTCCTAGCCCGCTAGGCAGAAATTAGGCGACCTAAAGTCGTGCCGAAGTCAAATCGGTCGTCATGGTACTCGAGCGAAATTGAGTGCTTTAACGCTCGCCGCTCGACCCCACGATCTCCGAGAGGCTCGGAAGAGGCCTCCCCTGAAAGCTGGATTCCCACCGACTGTTTGTTTCAAATCTTAGCCCACTAGCTCAAAAGTAAGCGCTAAAAAGTCCTGCCAAAATCACATAGGTCGTCATGTTACAATTTAGTCAATAAAGGCCTACTACTGGAGAGAAACCGAGTGCTTTGACGCTCGCCGTTCGACCCCACAGCTGTCCAGAGACTCGCGGGAGGCCTCCCCTGAAAGCTGGATTCCCAAGGATTGTCTGTGTGAATTCCTAGCCCGTTAGGCTGAAATTAAGCGACCTAAAGACGTGCCGAAGTCAAATAGGTCGTCATGGTACTCGAGCGAAACTGAGTGCTTTAACGCTCGCCGCTCGGCCCCACAGCCGTCCAGAGACTCGGGGGAGGACTTCCCTGAAAGCTGGATTCCCACCGATAATGTGTTTCAAATCTTAGCCCACTTGCACAAAAGTAAGCGCTAAAAAGTCCTGCCAAAATCACATAGGTCGTCATGTTACAATTTAGTCTATAAAGGCCTACTACTGGACCGAAACTGAGTGCTTTAACGCTCGCCACTCTGCCCCACAACCGTCCAGAGACTCGGGGGAGGCGTCCCCTGAAAGCTGGATTCCCACCGACTATTTGTTTCAAATCTTAGCCCACTAGCTCAAAAGTAGGCGCTAAAAAGTCATGCCAAAGTCACATAGGTCGTCATGTTACAATTTAGTCAATAAAGGCCTACTACTGGAGCGAAAACGAGTGCTTTCACGCTCGCCGTTTGGCCCCACGACCTCTGAGAGGCTTGGAAGTGGCCTCCCCTGAAAGCTGGATTCCCAAGGCTTGTCTGTGTAAATTCCTAGCCCGCTAGGCAGAAATTAGGCGACCTAAAGTCGTGCCGAAGTCAAATCGGTCGTCATGGTACTCGAGCGAAACCGAGTGCTTTAACGCTCGCCGCTCGACCCCACGACCTCCGAGAGGCTCGGAAGAGGCCTCCCCTGAAAGCTGGATTCCCACCGACTGTTTGTTTCAAATCTTAGCCCAGTAGCTAAAACGTAGGCGCAAAAAAGTCCTGCCAAAGTCACATCGGTTGTCATGTTACAATTTAGTCAATAAAGGTCTACTACTGGAGGGAAACCGAGTGCTTTAACGCTCGCCGCTCGGCCCCACAGTCGTCCAGAGACTCGGGGGAGGACTCCACTGAAAGCTGGATTCCCACCGATAATTGTTTTCAAATCTTAGCCCACTAGCTCAAAAGTAAGCGCTAAAAAGTCCTGCCAAAATCACATAGGTCGTCATGTTACAATTTATTCAATAAAGGCCAACTACTGGAGAGAAACCGAGTGCTTTGACGCTCGCCGTTCGCCCCGAAAGCCGTCCAGAGACTCGGGGGAGGCCTCCCCTGAAAGCTGGATTCCCACCGATCGTTTGTTTCAAATCTTAGCGCACTAGCTCAAAAGTAAGCGCTAAAATGTCCTGCCAAAGTCACATAGGTTGTCATGTTACAATTTAGTCAATAAAGGCCTCCTACTGGAGCGAAACCGAGTGCTTTGACGCTCGCCGTTCGGGCCCACGAAACTCCGAGAGGCTTGGCAGAGGCCTCCCCTGAAAGATGGATTCCCACCGATCGTTTGTTTCAAATCTTCGCCCAGTAGCTGAAAAGTAGGCGCTAAAAAGTCCTGCCAAAATCACATAGGTCGTCATGTTACAATTTAGTCAATAAAGGCCTCCTACTGGACCGAAACTGAGTGCTTTAACGCTCGCCGCTCGGCCCCACAGCCGTCCAGAGACTCGGGGGAGGACTCCCCTGAAAGCAGGATTCCCACCGATCGTTTGTTTCAAATCTTAGCCCACTAGCTCAAAACTAGGCGCTAAAATGTCCTGCCAAAGTCACATAGGTCGTCATGTTACAATTTAGTCAATAAAGACCGACTACTGGAGAGAAACCAAGTGCTTTGACGCTCGCCGTTCGGCCCCACAGCTGTCCAGAGACTCGGGGGAGGCCTCCCCTGAAAGCTGGATTCCCACCGATCGTTTATTTCAAATCTTAGCACACTGGGTCAGAAGTAAGCGCTAAAACGTCCTGCCAAAGTCACATAGGTTGTCATGTTACAATTTAGTCCATAAAGGCCTCCTACTGGAATAAAAACCGAGTGCTTTGACGCTCGCCGTTCGGCCCCACGACGTCCGAGAGGCTTGGAAGAGGCCTCCCCTGAAAGCTGGTTTCCCAAGTATTGTCTGTGTGAATTCCTAGCCCGCTAGGCTGAAATTAAGCGACCTAAAGTCGTGCCGAAGTCAAATCGGTCGTCATGGTACTCGAGCGAAACCGAGTGCTTTGACGCTCGCCGTTCGGGCCCACGACCTCCGAGAGGCTTGGAAGAGGCCTCCCCTAAAAGCTGGATTCCCACCGATCGTTTGTCTCAAATCTTAGCCCACTAGCTCAAAGGTAGGCGCTAAAAACTCTTGCCAAAGTCACATAGGTAGTCATGTTACAATTTAGTCAATAAAGGCCTCCTACTGGACCGAAACTGAGTGCTTAAACGCTCGCCCCCACAGCCGTCCAGAGACTCGGGGGAGGCCTCCCCTGAAAGCTGGATTCCCACCGATCGTTTGTTTCAAATCTTAGCCCAGTAGCTGAAAAGTAGGCGCTAAAAAGTCCTGCCAAAATTACATAGGTCGTCATGTTACAATTTAGTCAATAAAGGCCAACTACTGGAGAGAAACCGAGTGCTTTGACGCTCGCCGTTCGCCCCGAAAACCGTCCAGAGACTCGGGGGAGGCCTCCCCTGAAAGCTGGATTCCCACCGATCGTTTGTTTCAAATCTTAGCCCAGTAGCTGAAAAGTAGGCGCTAAAAAGTCCTGCCAAAATTACATAGGTCGTCATGTTACAATTTAGTCAATAAAGGCCTACTACTGGAGCGAAACCGAGTGCTTTGACGCTCGCCGATAGGCCCCACGACTTCTGAGAGGCTTGGAAGTGGCCTCCCCTGAAAGCTGGATTCCCAAGGATTGTCTGAGTGAATTCCTAGCCCGCTAGGCTGAAATTAAGCGACCTAAAGTCGTGCCGAAGTCAAATCGGTCGTCATGGTACTCGAGCGAAACTGAGTGCTTTCACGCTCTCCGCTCGGCCCCACAGCCGTCCAGAGACTCGGGGGAGGACTCCCCTGAAAGCTGGATTCCCACCGATCGTTTATTTGAAATCTTAGCACACTAGGTCAGAAGTAAGCGCTAAAACGTCCTGCCAAAGTCACATAGGTTGTCATGTTACAATTTAGTCAATAAAGGCCTCCTACTGGAGCGAAACAGAGTGCTTTGACGCTCGCCGTTCGGCCCCACGACGTCCGAGAGGCTTGGAAGAGGCCTCCCCTGAATGCTGGATTCCCACCGAACGTTTGTTTCAAATCTTAGCCCAGTAGCTGAAAAGTAGGCGCTAAGAAGTCCTGCCAAAATCACATAGGTCGTCATGTTACAATTTAGCCAATAAAGGCCTCCTACTGGACCGAAACTGAGTGCTTTAACGCTCGCCGCTCGGCCCCACAGCCGTCCAGAGACTCGGGGGAGGACTCCGCTGAAAGCTGGATTCCCACCGATCGTTTGTTTCAAATCTTAGCGCACTAGGTGAAAAGTAAGCGCTAAAAAGTCCTGCCAAAGTCACATACGTTGTCATGTTACAATTTAGTCAATAAAGGCCCACTACTGGAGCGAAAACGAGTGCTTTGACGCTCGCCGTTCGGCCCCACAGCCATCCAGAGACTCGGGGGAGGCCTCCCCTGAAATCTGGAATCCCACCGATCGTTTGTTTCAAATCTTAGCCAACTAGCTCAAAAGTAAGCGCTAAAAAGTCCGGCCAAAGTCACATAGGTTGTCATGTTACAATTTAGTCAATAAAGGCCTACTGCTGGAGCGAAACCGAGTGCTTTGACGGTCGCCGTTCGGCCCCATGACCTCCGAGAGGCTTGGAAGAGGCCTCCCCTGAAAGCTGCATTCCCACCGATCGTTTGTTTCAAATCTTAGCCCAGTAGCTGAAAAGTAGGCGCTAAAAAGTCCTGCCAAAATCACATAGGTCGTCATGTTACAATTTAGTCAATAAAGGCCAACTACTGGAGAGAAACCGAGTGCTTTGACGCTCGCCGTTCGCCCCGAAAGCCGTCCAGAGACTCGGGGGAGGCCTCCCCTGAAAGCTGGATTGCCACCGATCGTTTGTTTCAAATCTTAGCGCACTAGCTCAAAAGTAAGCGCTAAAATGTCCTGCCAAAGTCACATAGGTTGTCATGTTACAATTTAGTCAATAAAGGCCTCCTACTGGAGCGAAACCGAGTGCTTTGACGCTCGCCGTTCGGGCCCACGAAACTCCGAGAGGCTTGGCAGAGGCCTCCCCTGAAAGCTGGATTCCCACCGATCGTTTGTTTCAAATCTTCGCCCAGTAGCTGAAAAGTAGGCGCTAAAAAGTCCTGCCAAAATCACATAGGTCGTCATGTTACAATTTAGTCAATAAAGGCCTCCTACTGGACCGAAACTGAGTGCTTTAACGCTCGCCGCTCGGCCCCACAGCCGTCCAGAGACTCGGGGGAGGACTCCCCTGAAAGCTGGATTCCCACCGATCGTTTGTTTCAAATCTTAGCCCACTAGCTCAAAACTAGGCGCTAAAATGTCCTGCCAAAGTCACATAGGTCGTCATGTTACAATTTAGTCAATAAAGGCCGACTACTGGAGAGAAACAAAGTGCTTTGACGCTCGCCGTTCGGCCCCACAGCTGTCCAGAGACTCGGGGGAGGCCTCCCCTGAAAGCTGTATTCCCACCGAACTTTTGTTTCAAATCTTAGCCCACTAGCTCAAAAGTGAGCGCTAAAAAGTCTTGCCAAAGTCACATAGGTCGTCATGTTACAATTTAGTCAATAAAGGCCTACTACTGGAGCGAAACCGAGTGCTTTGACGCTCGCCGATAGGCCCCATGACTTCTGAGAGGCTTGGAAGTGGCCTCCCCTGAAAGCTGGATTCCCAAGGATTGTCTGAGTGAATTCCTAGCCCGCTAGGCTGAAATTAAGCGACCTAAAGTCGTGCCGAAGTCAAATCGGTCGTCATGGTACTCGAGCGAAACCGAGTGCTTTAACGCTCGCCGCTCGGCCCCACAGCCGTCCAGAGACTCGGGGGAGGCCTCCCCTGAAAGCTGGATTCCCACCGATCGTTTGTTTCAAATCTTAGCGCACTAGGTCAAAAGTAAGCGCTAAAAGGTCCTGCCAAAGTCACATAGGTTGTCATGTTACAATTTAGTCAATAAAGGCCTCCTACTGGACCGAAACTGATTGCTTTAACGCTCGCCGCTCGGCCCCACAGCCGTCCAGAGACTCGGGGAAGGCCTCCCCTGAAAGCTGGATTCCCACCGATCGTTTTTTTCAAATCTTAGCCCACTAACTCAAAAGTAGGCGCTAAAAAGTCTTGCCAAAATCACATAGGTTGTCATGTTACAATTTAGTCAATAAAGGCCTCCTACTGGAGCGAAACTGAGTGCTTTAAAGCTCGCCGCTCGGCCCCACAGCCGTCCAGAGACTCGGGGGAGCCCTCCCCTGAAAGCTGGATTCCCACCGATCGTTTGTTTCAAATCTTAGCCCACCAGCTCAAAAGTAAGCGCTAAAAAGTCTTGCCAAAGTCACATAGGTCGTCAAGTTACAATTTAGTCATTAAAGGCCTACGACTGGAGCGAAACCGAGTGCTTCGACGCTCGCCGTTCAGCCCCACAAGCTCCGAGAGGCTTGGAAGAGGCCTCCCTTGAAAGCTGGATTCCCAAGGCTTGTCTGTGTGAATTCCTAGCCCGCTAGGCTGAAATTAAGTGACCTAAAGTCGTGCCGAAGTCAAATCGGTCTTCATGCTACTCGAGCGAAACTGAGTGCTTTAACGGTCGCCGCTCGGCCCCACAGCAGTCCAGAGACTCGGGGTAGGCCTCCCCTGAAAGCTGGATTCCCACCGATCGTTTGTTTTAAATCTTAGCCCACTAGCTCAAACGTAAGCGCTAAAAAGTCCTGCCAAAATCACATAGGTCGTCATGTTACAATTTAGTCAATAAAGGCCCACTACTGGAGCGAAAACGAGTGCTTTGACGCTCGTCGTTCGGCCCCACAGCTGTCCAGAGACTCGGGGGAGGCCTCCCCTGAAAGCTGGATTCCCACCGATCGTTTGTTTCAAATCTTAGCGCACTAGGTCAAAAGTAAGCGCTAAAATGTCCTGCCAAAGTCACATAGGTTGTCATGTTACAATTTAGTCAATAAAGGCCTCCTACTGGAGCGAAACCGAGTGCTTTGACGCTCGCCGTTCGGGCCCACGAAACTCCGAGAGGCTTGGCAGAGGCCTCCCCTGAAAGATGGATTCCCACCGATCGTTTGTTTCAAATCTTCGCCCAGTAGCTGAAAAGTAGGCGCTAAAAAGTCCTGCCAAAATCACATAGGTCGTCATGTTACAATTTAGTCAATAAAGGCCTCCTACTGGACCGAAACTGAGTGCTTTAACGCTCGCCGCTCGGCCCCACAGCCGTCCAGAGACTCGGGGGAGGACTCCCCTGAAAGCAGGATTCCCACCGATCGTTTGTTTCAAATCTTAGCCCACTAGCTCAAAACTAGGCGCTAAAATGTCCTGCCAAAGTCACATAGGTCGTCATGTTACAATTTAGTCAATAAAGACCGACTACTGGAGAGAAACCAAGTGCTTTGACGCTCGCCGTTCGGCCCCACAGCTGTCCAGAGACTCGGGGGAGGCCTCCCCTGAAAGCTGGATTCCCACCGATCGTTTATTTCAAATCTTAGCACACTGGGTCAGAAGTAAGCGCTAAAACGTCCTGCCAAAGTCACATAGGTTGTCATGTTACAATTTAGTCCATAAAGGCCTCCTACTGGAATAAAAACCGAGTGCTTTGACGCTCGCCGTTCGGCCCCACGACGTCCGAGAGGCTTGGAAGAGGCCTCCCCTGAAAGCTGGTTTCCCAAGTATTGTCTGTGTGAATTCCTAGCCCGCTAGGCTGAAATTAAGCGACCTAAAGTCGTGCCGAAGTCAAATCGGTCGTCATGGTACTCGAGCGAAACCGAGTGCTTTGACGCTCGCCGTTCGGGCCCACGACCTCCGAGAGGCTTGGAAGAGGCCTCCCCTAAAAGCTGGATTCCCACCGATCGTTTGTCTCAAATCTTAGCCCACTAGCTCAAAGGTAGGCGCTAAAAACTCTTGCCAAAGTCACATAGGTAGTCATGTTACAATTTAGTCAATAAAGGCCTCCTACTGGACCGAAACTGAGTGCTTAAACGCTCGCCCCCACAGCCGTCCAGAGACTCGGGGGAGGCCTCCCCTGAAAGCTGGATTCCCACCGATCGTTTGTTTCAAATCTTAGCCCAGTAGCTGAAAAGTAGGCGCTAAAAAGTCCTGCCAAAATTACATAGGTCGTCATGTTACAATTTAGTCAATAAAGGCCAACTACTGGAGAGAAACCGAGTGCTTTGACGCTCGCCGTTCGCCCCGAAAACCGTCCAGAGACTCGGGGGAGGCCTCCCCTGAAAGCTGGATTCCCACCGATCGTTTGTTTCAAATCTTAGCCCAGTAGCTGAAAAGTAGGCGCTAAAAAGTCCTGCCAAAATTACATAGGTCGTCATGTTACAATTTAGTCAATAAAGGCCTACTACTGGAGCGAAACCGAGTGCTTTGACGCTCGCCGATAGGCCCCACGACTTCTGAGAGGCTTGGAAGTGGCCTCCCCTGAAAGCTGGATTCCCAAGGATTGTCTGAGTGAATTCCTAGCCCGCTAGGCTGAAATTAAGCGACCTAAAGTCGTGCCGAAGTCAAATCGGTCGTCATGGTACTCGAGCGAAACTGAGTGCTTTCACGCTCTCCGCTCGGCCCCACAGCCGTCCAGAGACTCGGGGGAGGACTCCCCTGAAAGCTGGATTCCCACCGATCGTTTATTTGAAATCTTAGCACACTAGGTCAGAAGTAAGCGCTAAAACGTCCTGCCAAAGTCACATAGGTTGTCATGTTACAATTTAGTCAATAAAGGCCTCCTACTGGATCGAAACAGAGTGCTTTGACGCTCGCCGTTCGGCCCCACGACGTCCGAGAGGCTTGGAAGAGGCCTCCCCTGAATGCTGGATTCCCACCGAACGTTTGTTTCAAATCTTAGCCCAGTAGCTGAAAAGTAGGCGCTAAGAAGTCCTGCCAAAATCACATAGGTCGTCATGTTACAATTTAGCCAATAAAGGCCTCCTACTGGACCGAAACTGAGTGCTTTAACGCTCGCCGCTCGGCCCCACAGCCGTCCAGAGACTCGGGGGAGGACTCCGCTGAAAGCTGGATTCCCACCGATCGTTTGTTTCAAATCTTAGCGCACTAGGTGAAAAGTAAGCGCTAAAAAGTCCTGCCAAAGTCACATACGTTGTCATGTTACAATTTAGTCAATAAAGGCCCACTACTGGAGCGAAAACGAGTGCTTTGACGCTCGCCGTTCGGCCCCACAGCCATCCAGAGACTCGGGGGAGGCCTCCCCTGAAATCTGGAATCCCACCGATCGTTTGTTTCAAATCTTAGCCAACTAGCTCAAAAGTAAGCGCTAAAAAGTCCGGCCAAAGTCACATAGGTTGTCATGTTACAATTTAGTCAATAAAGGCCTACTGCTGGAGCGAAACCGAGTGCTTTGACGGTCGCCGTTCGGCCCCATGACCTCCGAGAGGCTTGGAAGAGGCCTCCCCTGAAAGCTGCATTCCCACCGATCGTTTGTTTCAAATCTTAGCCCAGTAGCTGAAAAGTAGGCGCTAAAAAGTCCTGCCAAAATCACATAGGTCGTCATGTTACAATTTAGTCAATAAAGGCCAACTACTGGAGAGAAACCGAGTGCTTTGACGCTCGCCGTTCGCCCCGAAAGCCGTCCAGAGACTCGGGGGAGGCCTCCCCTGAAAGCTGGATTGCCACCGATCGTTTGTTTCAAATCTTAGCGCACTAGCTCAAAAGTAAGCGCTAAAATGTCCTGCCAAAGTCACATAGGTTGTCATGTTACAATTTAGTCAATAAAGGCCTCCTACTGGAGCGAAACCGAGTGCTTTGACGCTCGCCGTTCGGGCCCACGAAACTCCGAGAGGCTTGGCAGAGGCCTCCCCTGAAAGCTGGATTCCCACCGATCGTTTGTTTCAAATCTTCGCCCAGTAGCTGAAAAGTAGGCGCTAAAAAGTCCTGCCAAAATCACATAGGTCGTCATGTTACAATTTAGTCAATAAAGGCCTCCTACTGGACCGAAACTGAGTGCTTTAACGCTCGCCGCTCGGCCCCACAGCCGTCCAGAGACTCGGGGGAGGACTCCCCTGAAAGCTGGATTCCCACCGATCGTTTGTTTCAAATCTTAGCCCACTAGCTCAAAACTAGGCGCTAAAATGTCCTGCCAAAGTCACATAGGTCGTCATGTTACAATTTAGTCAATAAAGGCCGACTACTGGAGAGAAACAAAGTGCTTTGACGCTCGCCGTTCGGCCCCACAGCTGTCCAGAGACTCGGGGGAGGCCTCCCCTGAAAGCTGTATTCCCACCGAACTTTTGTTTCAAATCTTAGCCCACTAGCTCAAAAGTGAGCGCTAAAAAGTCTTGCCAAAGTCACATAGGTCGTCATGTTACAATTTAGTCAATAAAGGCCTACTACTGGAGCGAAACCGAGTGCTTTGACGCTCGCCGATAGGCCCCATGACTTCTGAGAGGCTTGGAAGTGGCCTCCCCTGAAAGCTGGATTCCCAAGGATTGTCTGAGTGAATTCCTAGCCCGCTAGGCTGAAATTAAGCGACCTAAAGTCGTGCCGAAGTCAAATCGGTCGTCATGGTACTCGAGCGAAACCGAGTGCTTTAACGCTCGCCGCTCGGCCCCACAGCCGTCCAGAGACTCGGGGGAGGCCTCCCCTGAAAGCTGGATTCCCACCGATCGTTTGTTTCAAATCTTAGCGCACTAGGTCAAAAGTAAGCGCTAAAAGGTCCTGCCAAAGTCACATAGGTTGTCATGTTACAATTTAGTCAATAAAGGCCTCCTACTGGACCGAAACTGATTGCTTTAACGCTCGCCGCTCGGCCCCACAGCCGTCCAGAGACTCGGGGAAGGCCTCCCCTGAAAGCTGGATTCCCACCGATCGTTTTTTTCAAATCTTAGCCCACTAACTCAAAAGTAGGCGCTAAAAAGTCTTGCCAAAATCACATAGGTTGTCATGTTACAATTTAGTCAATAAAGGCCTCCTACTGGAGCGAAACTGAGTGCTTTAAAGCTCGCCGCTCGGCCCCACAGCCGTCCAGAGACTCGGGGGAGCCCTCCCCTGAAAGCTGGATTCCCACCGATCGTTTGTTTCAAATCTTAGCCCACCAGCTCAAAAGTAAGCGCTAAAAAGTCTTGCCAAAGTCACATAGGTCGTCAAGTTACAATTTAGTCATTAAAGGCCTACGACTGGAGCGAAACCGAGTGCTTCGACGCTCGCCGTTCAGCCCCACAAGCTCCGAGAGGCTTGGAAGAGGCCTCCCTTGAAAGCTGGATTCCCAAGGCTTGTCTGTGTGAATTCCTAGCCCGCTAGGCTGAAATTAAGTGACCTAAAGTCGTGCCGAAGTCAAATCGGTCTTCATGCTACTCGAGCGAAACTGAGTGCTTTAACGGTCGCCGCTCGGCCCCACAGCAGTCCAGAGACTCGGGGTAGGCCTCCCCTGAAAGCTGGATTCCCACCGATCGTTTGTTTTAAATCTTAGCCCACTAGCTCAAACGTAAGCGCTAAAAAGTCCTGCCAAAATCACATAGGTCGTCATGTTACAATTTAGTCAATAAAGGCCCACTACTGGAGCGAAAACGAGTGCTTTGACGCTCGTCGTTCGGCCCCACAGCTGTCCAGAGACTCGGGGGAGGCCTCCCCTGAAAGCTGGATTCCCACCGATCGTTTGTTTCAAATCTTAGCGCACTAGGTCAAAAGTAAGCGCTAAAATGTCCTGCCAAAGTCACATAGGTTCTCATGTTACAATTTAGTCAATAAAGGCCTACTACTGGAGCGAAACCGAGTGCTTTGACGCTCGCCGTTCGGGCCCACGACCTCCGAGAGGCTTGGAAGAGGCCTCCCCTGAAAGCTGGATTCCCACCGATCGTTTGTTTCAAATCTTAGCCCAGCAGCTGAAAAGTAGGCGCTAAAAAGTCCTGCCAAAATCACATAGGTCGTCATGTTACAATTTAGCCAATAAAGGCCTCCTACTGGACCGAAACTGAGTGCTTAAACGCTCGCCGCTCGGCCCCACAGCCGTCCAGAGACTCGGGGGAGGCCTCCCCTGAAAGCTGGATTCCCACCGATCGTTTGTTTCAAATCTTAGCCCAGTAGCTGAAAAGTAGGCGCTAAAAAGTCCTGCCAAAATAACATAGGTCGTCATGTTACAATTTAGTCAATAAAGGCCAACTACTGGAGAGAAACCGAGTGCTTTGACGCTCGCCGTTCGCCCCGAAAGCCGTCCAGAGACTCGGGGGAGGCCTCCCCTGAAAGCTGGATTCCCACCGATCGTTTGTTTCAAATCTTAGCGCACTAGCTCAAAAGTAAGCGCTAAAATGTCCTGCCAAAGTCACATAGGTTTTCATGTTACAATTTAGTCAATAAAGGCCTCCTACTGGAGCGAAACCGAGTGCTTTGACGCTCGCCGTTCGGGCCCACGAAACTCCGAGAGGCTTGGCAGAGGCCTCCCCTGAAAGATGGATTCCCACCGATCGTTTGTTTCAAATCTTCGCCCAGTAGCTGAAAAGTAGGCGCTAAAAAGTCCTGCCAAAATCACATAGGTCGTCATGTTACAATTTAGTCAATAAAGGCCTCCTACTGGACCGAAACCGAGTGCTTTAACGCTCGCCGCTCGGCCCCACAGCCGTCCAGAGACTCGGGGGAGGACTCCCCTGAAAGCTGGATTCCCACCGATCGTTTGTTTCAAATCTTAGCCCACTAGCTCAAAATTAGGCGCTAAAATGTCCTGCCAAAGTCACATAGGTCGTCATGTTACAATTTAGTCAATAAAGACCGACTACTGGAGAGAAACCAAGTGCTTTGACGCTCGCCGTTCGGCCCCACAGCTGTCCAGAGACTCGGGGGAGGCCTCCCCTGAAAGCTGTATTCCCACCGATCTTTTGTTTCAAATCTTAGCCCACTAGCTCAAAAGTGAGCGCTAAAAAGTCTTGCCAAAGTCACATAGGTCGTCATGTTACAATTTAGTCAATAAAGGCCGACTACTGGAGCGAAACCGATTGCTTTGACGCTCGCCGTTAGGCCCCACGACCTCTGAGAGGCTTAAAAGTGGCCTCCCCTGAAAGCTGGATTCCCAAGGATTGTCTGTGTGAATTCCTAGCCCGCTAGACTGAAATTAAGCGTCCTAAAGTCGTGCCGAAGTCAAATCGGTCGTCATGGTACTCGAGCGAAACTGAGTGCTTTAACGCTCGCCGCTCGGCCCCACAGCCGTCCAGAGACTCGGGGGAGGACTCCCCTGAAAGCTGGATTCCCACCAATCGTTTATTTCAAATCTTAGCACACTAGGTCAGAAGTAAGCGCTAAAACGTCCTGCCAAAGTCACATAGGTTGTCATGTTACAATTTAGTCAATAAAGGCCTCCTACTGGAGCGAAACCGAGTGCTTTGACGCTCGCCGTTCGGCCCCACGACGTCCGAGAGGCTTGGAAGAGGCCTCCCCTGAAAGCTGGATTCCCACCGATCGTTTGTTTCAAATCTTAGCCCAGTAGCTGAAAAGTAGGCGCTAAGAAGTCCTGCCAAAATCACATAGGTCGTCTTGTTACAATTTAGCCAATAAAGGCCTCCTACTGGACCGAAACTGAGTGCTTTAACGCTCGCCGCTCGGCCCCACAGCCGTCCAGAGACTCGGGGGAGGATTCCGCTGAAAGCTGGATTCCCACCGATCGTTTGTTTCAAATCTTAGCGCACTAGGTGAAAAGTAAGCGCTAAAAAGTCCTGCCAAAGTCACATACGTTGTCATGTTAAAATTTAGTCAATAAAGGCCCACTACTGGAGCGAAAACGAGTGCTTTGACGCTCGCCGTTCGGCCCCACAGCTGTCCAGAGACTCGGGGGAGGCCTCCCCTGAAAGCTGGATTCCCACCGATCGTTTGTTTCAAATCTTAGCCCACCAGCTCAAAAGTAAGCGCTAAAAAGTCTTGCCAAAGTCACATAGGTCGTCAAGTTACAATTTAGTCATTAAAGGCCTACGACTGGAGCGAAACCGAGTGCTTCGACGCTCGCCGTTCAGCCCCACAAGCTCCGAGAGGCTTGGAAGAGGCCTCCCTTGAAAGCTGGATTCCCAAGGCTTGTCTGTTTCAATTCCTAGCCCGCTAGGCTGAAATTAAGTGACCTAAAGTCGTGCCGAAGTCAAATCGGTCTTCATGCTACTCGAGCGAAACTGAGTGCTTTAACGGTCGCCGCTCGGCCCCACAGCAGTCCAGAGACTCGGGGTAGGCCTCCCCTGAAAGCTGGATTCCCACCGATCGTTTGTTTTAAATCTTAGCCCACTAGCTCAAACGTAAGCGCTAAAAACTCCTGCCAAAATCACATAGGTCGTCATGTTACAATTTAGTCAATAAAGGCCCACTACTGGAGCGAAAACGAGTGCTTTGACGCTCGTCGTTCGGCCCCACAGCTGTCCAGAGACTCGGGGGAGGCCTCCCCTGAAAGCTGGATTCCCACCGATCGTTTCTTTCAAATCTTAGCGCACTAGGTCGAAAGTAAGCGCTAAAATGTCCTGCCAAAGTCACATAGGTTCTCATGTTACAATTTAGTCAATAAAGGCCTACTACTGGAGCGAAACCGAGTGCTTTGACGCTCGCCGTTCGGGCCCACGACCTCCGAGAGGCTTGGAAGAGGCCTCCCCTGAAAGCTGGATTCCCACCGATCGTTTGTTTCAAATCTTAGCCCAGCAGCTGAAAAGTAGGCGCTAAAAAGTCCTGCCAAAATCACATAGGTCGTCATGTTACAATTTAGTCAATAAAGGCCTCCTACTGGACCGAAACTGAGTGCTTTAACGCTCGCCGCTCGGCCCCACAGCCGTCCAGAGACTCGGGGGAGGACTCCCCTGAAAGCTGGATTCCCACCGATCGTTTGTTTCAAATCTTAGCCCACTAGCTCAAAACTAGGCGCTAAAATGTCCTGCCAAAGTCACATAGGTCGTCATGTTACAATTTAGTCAATAAAGACCGACTACTGGAGAGAAACCAAGTGCTTTGACGCTCGCCGTTCGGCCCCACAGCTGTCCAGAGACTCGGGGGAGGCCTCCCCTGAAAGCTGTATTCCCACCGATCTTTTGTTTCAAATCTTAGCCCACTAGCTCAAAAGTGAGCGCTAAAAAGTCTTGCCAAAGTCACATAGGTCGTCATGTTACAATTTAGTCAATAAAGGCCTACTACTGGAGCGAAACCGAGTGCTTTGACGCTCGCCGATAGGCCCCACGACTTCTGAGAGGCTTGGAAGTGGCCTCCCCTGAAAGCTGGATTCCCAAGGATTGTCTGTGTGAATTCCTAGCCCGCTAGGCTGAAATTAAGCGACCTAAAGTCGTGCCGAAGTCAAATCGGTCGTCATGGTACTCGAGCGAAACTGAGTGCTTTAACGCTCGCCGCTCGGCCCCACAGCCGTCCAGAGACTCGGGGGAGGACTCCCCTGAAAGCTGGATTCCCACCGATCGTTTATTTCAAATCTTAGCACACTGGGTCAGAAGTAAGCGCTAAAACGTCCTGCCAAAGTCACATAGGTTGTCATGTTACAATTTAGTCAATAAAGGCCTCCTACTGGAGCGAAACCGAGTGCTTTGACGCTCGCCGTTCGGCCCCACGACGTCCGAGAGGCTTGGAAGAGGCCTCCCCTGAAAGCTGGATTCCCACCGATCGTTTGTTTCAAATCTTAGCCCAGTAGCTGAAAAGTAGGCGCTAAGAAGTCCTGACAAAATCACATAGGTCGTCATGTTACAATTTAGCCAATAAAGGCCTCCTACTGGACCGAAACTGAGTGCTTTAACGTTCGCCGCTCGGCCCCACAGCCGTCCAGAGACTCGGGGGAGGACTCCGCTGTAAGCTGGATTCCCACCGATCATTTGTTTCAAATCTTAGCCCAGTAGCTGAAAAGTAGGCGCTAAAAAGTCCTGCCAAAATCACATAGGTCGTCATGTTACAATTTAGCCAATAAAGGCCTCCTACTGGACCGAAACTGAGTGCTTAAACGCTCGCCGCTCGGCCCCACAGCCGTCCAGAGACTCGGGGGAGGCCTCCCCTGAAAGCTGGATTCCCACCGATCGTTTGTTTCAAATCTTAGCCCAGTAGCTGAAAAGTAGGCGCTAAAAAGTCCTGCCAAAATCACATAGGTCGTCATGTTACAATTTAGTCAATAAAGGCCAACTACTGGAGAGAAACCGAGTGCTTTGACGCTCGCCGTTCGCCCCGAAAGCCGTCCAGAGACTCGGGGGAGGCCTCCCCTGAAAGCTGGATTCCCACCGATCGTTTGTTTCAAATCTTAGCGCACTAGCTCAAAAGTAAGCGCTAAAATGTCCTGCCAAAGTAGCATAGGTTGTCATGTTACAATTTAGTCAATAAAGGCCTCCTACTGGAGCGAAACCGAGTGCTTTGACGCTCGCCGTTCGGGCCCACGAAACTCCGAGAGGCTTGGCAGAGGCCTCCCCTGAAAGATGGATTCCCACCGATCGTTTGTTTCAAATCTTCGCCCAGTAGCTGAAAAGTAGGCGCTAAAAAGTCCTGCCAAAATCACATAGGTCGTCATGTTACAATTTAGTCAATAAAGGCCTCCTACTGGAACGAAACTGAGTGCTTTAACGCTCGCCGCTCGGCCCCACAGCCGTCCAGAGACTCGGGGGAGGACTCCCCTGAAAGCTGGATTCCCACCGATCGTTTGTTTCAAATCTTAGCCCACTAGCTCAAAACTAGGCGCTAAAATGTCCTGCCAAAGTCACATAGGTCGTCATGTTACAATTTAGTCAATAAAGACCGACTACTGGAGAGAAACCAAGTGCTTTGACGCTCGCCGTTCGGCCCCACAGCTGTCCAGAGACTCGGGGGAGGCCTCCCCTGAAAGCTGTATTCCCACCGATCTTTTGTTTCAAATCTTAGCCCACTAGCTCAAAAGTGAGCGCTAAAAAGTCTTGCCAAAGTCACATAGGTCGTCATGTTACAATTTAGTCAATAAAGGCCTACTACTGGAGCGAAACCGAGTGCTTTGACGCTCGCCGATAGGCCCCACGACTTTTGAGAGGCTTGGAAGTAGCCTCCCCTGAAAGCTGGATTCCCAAGGATTGTCTGTGTGAATTCCTAGCCCGCTAGGCTGAAATTAAGCGACCTAAAGTCGTGCCGAAGTCAAATCGGTCGTCATGGTACTCGAGCGAAACTGAGTGCTTTAACGCTCGCCGCTCGGCCCCACAGCCGTCCAGAGACTCGGGGGAGGACTCCCCTGAAAGCTGGATTCCCACCGATCGTTTATTTCAAATCTTAGCACACTGGGTCAGAAGTAAGCGCTAAAACGTCCTGCCAAAGTCACATAGGTTGTCATGTTACAATTTAGTCAATAAAGGCCTCCTACTGGAATAAAAACCGAGTGCTTTGACGCTCGCCGTTCGGCCCCACGAAGTCCGAGAGGCTTGGAAGAGGCCTCCCCTGAAAGCTGGATTCCCACCGATCGTTTGTTTCAAATCTTAGCCCAGTAGCTGAAAAGTAGGCGCTAAGAAGTCCTGCCAAAATCACATACGTTGTCATGTTACAATTTAGTCAATAAAGGCCCACTACTGGACCGAAACTGAGTGCTTTAACGTTCGCTGCTCGGCCCCACAGCCGTCCAGAGACTCGGGGGAGGACTCCGCTGAAGGCTGGATTCCCACCGATCGTTTGTTTCAAATCTTAGCGCACTAGGTGAAAAGTAAGCGCTAAAAAGTCCTGCCAAAGTCACATACGTTGTCATGTTACAATTTAGTCAATAAAGGCCCACTACTGGAGCGAAAACGAGTGCTTTGACGCTCGCCGTTCGGCCCCACAGCTGTCCAGAGACTCGGGGGAGGCCTCCCCTGAAAGCTGGATTCCCACCGATCGTTTGTTTCAAATCGTAGCCCACCAGCTCAAAAGTAAGCGCTAAAAAGTCTTGCCAAAGTCACATAGGTCGTCAAGTTACAATTTAGTCAAAGGCCTACGACTGGAGCGAAACCGAGTGCTTCGACGCTCGCCGTTCAGCCCCACAAGCTCCGAGAGGCTTGGAAGAGGCCTCCCCTGAAAGTTGGATTCCCACCGATCGTTTGTTTTAAATCTTAGCCCACTAGCTCAAACGTAAGCGCTAAAAAGTCCTGCCAAAATCACATAGGTCGTCATGTTACAATTTAGTCAATAAAGGCCTATTACTTGACCGAAACTGAGAGCTTTAACGCTCGCCGCTCGGCCCCACAGCCGTCCAGAGACTCGGGGGAGGCCTCCCCCGAAAGCTGGATTCCCACCGATCGTTTGTTTCAAATCTTAGCCCAGTAGCTGAAAAGTAGGCGCTAAAAGGTCCTGCCAAAATCACATAGGTCGTCAGGTTACAATTTACTCAATAAAGGCCTACTACTGGAGAGAAACCGAGTGCTTTGACGCTCGCCGTTCGTCCCCACAGCCGTCCAGAGACTCGGGGGAGGCCTCCCCTGAAAGCTGGATTCCCACCGATCGTTTGTTTCAAATCGTAGCCCACTAGCTCAAAAGTAAGCGCTAAAAAGTCCTGCCAAAGTCACATAGGTTGTCATGTTACAATTTAGTCAATAAAGGCCTACTACTGGAGCAAAACCGAGTGCTTCGACGCTCGCCGTTCGGCCCCACGAGCTCCGAGAGGCTTGGAAGAGGCCTCCCTTGAAAGCTGGATTCCCAAGGCTTGTCTGTGTGAATTCCTAGCCCGCTAGGCTGAAATTAAGCGACCTAAAGTCGTGCCGAAGTCAAATCGGTCGTCATGGTACTCGAGCGAAACTGAGTGCTTTAACGCTAGCCGCTCGGCCCCACAGCCGTCCAGAGACTCGGGGGAGGCCTCCCCTGAAAGCTGGATTCCCGCCGATCGTTTGTTTTAAATCTTAGCCCACTAGCTCAAACGTAAGCGCTAAAAAGTCGTGCCAAAATCACATAGGTCGTCATGTTCCAATTTACTCAATAAAGGCCTACTACTGGACGAGAATCTGAGTGCCTTTAACGCTCGCCGCTCATGCGCCACAGCCGTCCAGAGACTCAGCGGGAGGCCTCCCCTGAAAGCTGGATTCCCACCGATCGTTTGTTTCAAATCTTAGCTCACTAGCTCAAAAGTAGGCACTAAAAAGTCCTGCCAAAATTCACATAGGTCGTCATGTTACAATTTAGTCAATAAAGGCCTACGACTGGACGAGAAACTGATTGCTTTGACGCTTGCCACCGTTCGGCCCCACAGCCGTCCAGAGACTCGGGGGAGGCATCCCCTGAAAGCTGGATTCCCACCGATCTGTTTGTTTCAAATCTTAGCCCACGTAGCTCGAAAAGTAGGCGCTAAAAAGTCATGCCAAAAGTCACATAGGTCGTCATGTTACAATTTAGTCAATAAAGGCCTACTACCTGGAGCGAAAACCGAGTGCTTTGACGCTCGCCGCTAGGCCCCACAACCTCTGAGAGGCTTGAAAGAGGCCTCCCCTGAAAGCTGGATTCCCACCGATCGTTTATTTCAAAGCTTAGCCAAGTAGCTGAAAAGTAGGCGCTAAAAAGTCCTGCCAAAATCACATAGGTCGTTGTTACAATTTACTCAATAAAGGCCAACTACTGGAGAGAAACAGTGCTTTGACGCTCGCCGTTCGCCCCCACAGCCGTCCAGAGACTCGGGGGAGGCCTCCCCTGAAAGCTGGATTCCCACCGATCGTTTGTTTCAAATCTTAGCCCACTAGCTCAAAAGTAAGCGCTAAAAAGTCCTGCCAAAGTCAGATAGGTTGTCATGTTACAATTTAGTCAATAAAGGCCTACTGCTGGAGCGAAACCGAGTGCTTTGACGGTCGCCATTCGGCCCCATGACCTCCGAGAGGCTTGGAAGAGGCCTCCCTTGAAAGCTGGATTCCCAAGGCTTGTCTGTGTGAATTCCTAGCCCGTTAGGCTGAAATTAAGCGACCTAAAGTCGTGCCGAAGTCAAATCGGTCGTCATGGTACTCGAGCGAAACTGAGTGCTTTAACATTCGCCGCTCGGCCCCACAGCCGTCCAGAGACTCGGGGGAGGACTTCCCTGAAAGCTGGATTCCCACCGATAATGTGTTTCAAATCTTAGCCCACTAGCTCAAAAGTAAGCGCTAAAAAGTCCTGCCAAAATCACATAGGTCGTCATGTTACAATTTAGTCAATAAAGGCCTACTACTGGACCGAAACTGAGTGCTTTAACGCTTGCCACTCTGCCCCACAGCCGTCCAGAGACTCGGGGGAGGCATCCCCTGAAAGCTGGATTCCCACCGACTGTTTGTTTCAAATCGTAGCCCACTAGCTCAAAAGTAGGCGCTAAAAAGTCATGCCAAAGTCACATAGGTCGTCATGTTACAATTTAGTCAATAAAGGCCTACTACTGGAGCGAAAACGAGTGCTTTGACGCTCGCCGTTAGGCCCCACAACCTCTGAGAGGCTTGGAAGTAGCCTCTCCTGAAAGCTGGATTCCCAACGCTTGTCTGTGTAAATTCCTAGCCCGCTAGGCAGAAATTAGGCGACCTAAAGTCGTGCCGAAGTCAAATCGGTCGTCATGGTACTCGAGCGAAATTGAGTGCTTTAACGCTCGCCGCTCGACCCCACGATCTCCGAGAGGCTCGGAAGAGGCCTCTCCTGAAAGCTGGATTCCCACCGACTGTTTGTTTCAAATCTTAGCCCACTAGCTCAAAAGTAAGCGCTAAAAAGTCCTGCCAAAATCACATAGGTCGTCATGTTACAATTTAGTCAATAAAGGCCTACTACTGGAGAGAAACCGAGTGCTTTGACGCTCGCCGTTCGACCCCACAGCTGTCCAGAGACTCGCGGGAGGCCTCCCCTGAAAGCTGGATTCCCAAGGATTGTCTGTGTGAATTCCTAGCCCGTTAACCTAAAATTATGCGACCTAAAGTCGTGCCGAAGTCAAATCGGTCGTCATGGTACTCGAGCGAAACTGAGTGCTTTAACGCTCGCCGCTCGGCCCCACAGCCGTCCAGAGACTCGGGGGAGGACTCCCCTGAAAGCTGGATTCCCACCGATAATGTGTTTTAAATCTTAGCCCACTAGCTCAAAAGTAAGCGCTAAAAAGTCCTGCCAAAATCACATAGGTCGTCATGTTACAATTTAGTCAATAAAGGCCTACTACTGGACCGAAACTGAGTGCTTTAACGCTCGCCACTCTGCCCCACAGCCATCCAGAGACTCGGGGGAGGCGTCCCCTGAAAGCTGGATTCCCACCAACTGTTTGTTTCAAATCTTAGCCCACTAGCTCAAAAGTAGGCGCTAAAAAGTCCTGCCAAAATCACATAGGTCGTCATGTTACAATTTAGTCAATAAAGGCCTACTACTGGAGCGAAAACGAGTGCTTTGACGCTCGCCGTTAGGCCCCACAACCTCTGAGAGGCTTGGAAGTGGCCTCCCCTGAAAGCTGGATTCCCAAGGCTTGTCTGTGTAAATTCCTAGCCCGCTAGGCAGCAATTAGGCGACCTAAAGTCGTGCCGAAGTCAAATCGGTCGTCATGGTACTCGAGCGAAACTGAGTGCTTTAACGCTCGCCGCTCGACCCCCACGACCTCCGAGAGGCTCGGAAGAGGCCTCCCCTGAAAGCTGGATTCCCACCGATCGTTTGTTTCAAATCTTAGCCCAGTAGCTACAAAGTAGGCGCAAAAAAGTCCTGCCAAAGTCACATCGGTTGTCATGTTACAATTTAGTCAATAAAGGCCTACTACTGGACCGAAACTGAGTGCTTTAACGCTTGCCACTCTGCCCCACAGCCGTCCAGAGACTCGGGGGAGGCATCCCCTGAAAGCTGGATTCCCACCGACTGTTTGTTTCAAATCTTAGCCCACTAGCTCAAAAGTAGACGCTAAAAAGTCATGCCAAAGTCACATAGGTCGTCATGTTACAATTTAGTCAATAAAGGCCTACTACTGGAGCGAAAACGAGTGCTTTGACGCTCGCCGTTAGGCCCCACAACCTCTGAGAGGCTTGGAAGTAGCCTCTCCTGAAAGCTGGATTCCCAACGCTTGTCTGTGTAAATTCCTAGCCCGCTAGGCAGAAATTAGGCGACCTAAAGTCGTGCCGAAGTCAAATCGGTCGTCATGGTACTCGAGCGAAATTGAGTGCTTTAACGCTCGCCGCTCGACCCCACGATCTCCGAGAGGCTCGGAAGAGGCCTCCCCTGAAAGCTGGATTCCCACCGACTGTTTGTTTCAAATCTTAGCCCACTAGCTCAAAAGTAAGCGCTAAAAAGTCCTGCCAAAATCACATAGGTCGTCATGTTACAATTTAGTCAATAAAGGCCTACTACTGGAGAGAAACCGAGTGCTTTGACGCTCGCCGTTCGACCCCACAGCTGTCCAGAGACTCGCGGGAGGCCTCCCCTGAAAGCTGGATTCCCAAGGATTGTCTGTGTGAATTCCTAGCCCGTTAGCCTAAAATTATGCGACCTAAAGTCGTGCCGAAGTCAAATCGGTCGTCATGGTACTCGAGCGAAACTGAGTGCTTTAACGCTCGCCGCTCGGCCCCACAGCCGTCCAGAGACTCGGGGGAGGACTCCCCTGAAAGCTGGATTCCCACCGATAATGTGTTTTAAATCTTAGCCCACTAGCTCAAAAGTAAGCGCTAAAAAGTCCTGCCAAAATCACATAGGTCGTCATGTTACAATTTAGTCAATAAAGGCCTACTACTGGACCGAAACTGAGTGCTTTAACGCACGCCGCTCGGCCCCACAGCCGTCCAGAGACTCGGGGGAGGACTCCCCTGAAAGCTGGATTCCCACCGATAATGTGTTTTAAATCTTAGCCCACTAGCTCAAAAGTAAGCGCTAAAAGGTCCTGCCAAAATCACATAGGTCGTCATGTTACAATTTAGTCAACAAAGGCCTCCTACTGTACCGAAACTGAGTGCTTTAACGCTCGCCGTTCGGCCCCACGACCTCTGAGAGGCTTGGAAGAGGCCTCCCCAAAAAGCTGGATTCCCACAGATCGTTTGTTTCAAATCTTAGCCCAGTAGCTGAAAAGTAGGCGCTAAAAAGTCCTGCCAAAATCACATAGGTCGTCATGTTCCAATTTACTCAATAAAGGCCAACTACTGGAGAGAATCCGAGTGCCTTGACGCTCGCCGTTCTGCCCCACAGCCGTCCAGAAACTCGCGGGAGGCCTCCCCTGAAAGCTGGATTCCCACCGATCGTTTGTTTCAAATCTTAGCTCACTAGCTCAAAAGTAAGCGCTAAAAAGTCCTGCCAAAATCACATAGGTCGTCATGTTACAATTTAGTCAATAAAGGCCTACTACTGGAGAGAAACCGAGTGCTTTGACGCTCGCCGTTCGACCCCACAGCTGTCCAGAGACTCGCGGGAGGCCTCCCCTGAAAGCTGGATTCCCAAGGATTGTCTGTGTGAATTCCTAGCCCGTTAGGCTGAAATTAAGCGACCTAAAGTCGTGCCGAAGTCAAATCGGTCGTCATGGTACTCGAGCGAAACTGAGTGCTTTAACGCTCGCCGCTCGGCCCCACAGCCGTCCAGAGACTCGGGGGAGGACTTCCCTGAAAGCTGGATTCCCACCGATAATGTGTTTCAAATCTTAGCCCACTAGCTCAAAAGTAAGCGCTAAAAAGTCCTGCCAAAATCACATAGAACGTCATGTTACAATTTAGTCAATAAAGGCCTACTACTGGACCGAAACTGAGTGCTTTAACGCTTGCCACTCTGCCCCACAGCCGTCCAGAGACTCGGGGGAGGCATCCCCTGAAAGCTGGATTCCCACCGACTGTTTGTTTCAAATCGTAGCCCACTAGCTCAAAAGTAGGCGCTAAAAAGTCATGCCAAAGTCACATAGGTCGTCATGTTACAATTTAGTCAATAAAGGCCTACTACTGGAGCGAAAACGAGTGCTTTGACGCTCGCCGTTAGGCCCCACAACCTCTGAGAGGCTTGGAAGTAGCCTCTCCTGAAAGCTGGATTCCCAACGCTTGTCTGTGTAAATTCCTAGCCCGCTAGGCAGAAATTAGGCGACCTAAAGTCGTGCCGAAGTCAAATCGGTCGTCATGGTACTCGAGCGAAATTGAGTGCTTTAACGCTCGCCGCTCGACCCCACGATCTCCGAGAGGCTCGGAAGAGGCCTCCCCTGAAAGCTGGATTCCCACCGACTGTTTGTTTCAAATCTTAGCCCACTAGCTCAAAAGTAAGCGCTAAAAAGTCCTGCCAAAATCACATAGGTCGTCATGTTACAATTTAGTCAATAAAGGCCTACTACTGGAGAGAAACCGAGTGCTTTGACGCTCGCCGTTCGACCCCACAGCTGTCCAGAGACTCGCGGGAGGCCTCCCCTGAAAGCTGGATTCCCAAGGATTGTCTGTGTGAATTCCTAGCCCGTTAACCTAAAATTATGCGACCTAAAGTCGTGCCGAAGTCAAATCGGTCGTCATGGTACTCGAGCGAAACTGAGTGCTTTAACGCTCGCCGCTCGGCCCCACAGCCGTCCAGAGACTCGGGGGAGGACTCCCCTGAAAGCTGGATTCCCACCGATAATGTGTTTTAAATCTTAGCCCACTAGCTCAAAAGTAAGCGCTAAAAAGTCCTGCCAAAATCACATAGGTCGTCATGTTACAATTTAGTCAATAAAGGCCTACTACTGGACCGAAACTGAGTGCTTTAACGCTCGCCACTCTGCCCCACAGCCATCCAGAGACTCGGGGGAGGCGTCCCCTGAAAGCTGGATTCCCACCAACTGTTTGTTTCAAATCTTAGCCCACTAGCTCAAAAGTAGGCGCTAAAAAGTCCTGCCAAAATCACATAGGTCGTCATGTTACAATTTAGTCAATAAAGGCCTACTACTGGAGCGAAAACGAGTGCTTTGACGCTCGCCGTTAGGCCCCACAACCTCTGAGAGGCTTGGAAGTGGCCTCCCCTGAAAGCTGGATTCCCAAGGCTTGTCTGTGTAAATTCCTAGCCCGCTAGGCAGAAATTAGGCGACCTAAAGTCGTGCCGAAGTCAAATCGGTCGTCATGGTACTCGAGCGAAACTGAGTGCTTTAACGCTCGCCGCTCGACCCCCACGACCTCCGAGAGGCTCGGAAGAGGCCTCCCCTGAAAGCTGGATTCCCACCGATCGTTTGTTTCAAATCTTAGCCCAGTAGCTACAAAGTAGGCGCAAAAAAGTCCTGCCAAAGTCACATCGGTTGTCATGTTACAATTTAGTCAATAAAGGCCTACTACTGGACCGAAACTGAGTGCTTTAACGCTTGCCACTCTGCCCCACAGCCGTCCAGAGACTCGGGGGAGGCATCCCCTGAAAGCTGGATTCCCACCGACTGTTTGTTTCAAATCTTAGCCCACTAGCTCAAAAGTAGGCGCTAAAAAGTCATGCCAAAGTCACATAGGTCGTCATGTTACAATTTAGTCAATAAAGGCCTACTACTGGAGCGAAAACGAGTGCTTTGACGCTCGCCGTTAGGCCCCACAACCTCTGAGAGGCTTGGAAGTAGCCTCTCCTGAAAGCTGGATTCCCAACGCTTGTCTGTGTAAATTCCTAGCCCGCTAGGCAGAAATTAGGCGACCTAAAGTCGTGCCGAAGTCAAATCGGTCGTCATGGTACTCGAGCGAAATTGAGTGCTTTAACGCTCGCCGCTCGACCCCAAAATCTCCGAGAGGCTCGGAAGAGGCCTCCCCTGAAAGCTGGATTCCCACCGACTGTTTGTTTCAAATCTTAGCCCACTAGCTCAAAAGTAAGCGCTAAAAAGTCCTGCCAAAATCACATAGGTCGTCATGTTACAATTTAGTCAATAAAGGCCTACTACTGGAGAGAAACCGAGTGCTTTGACGCTCGCCGTTCGACCCCACAGCTGTCCAGAGACTCGCGGGAGGCCTCCCCTGAAAGCTGGATTCCCAAGGATTGTCTGTGTGAATTCCTAGCCCGTTAGCCTAAAATTATGCGACCTAAAGTCGTGCCGAAGTCAAATCGGTCGTCATGGTACTCGAGCGAAACTGAGTGCTTTAACGCTCGCCGCTCGGCCCCACAGCCGTCCAGAGACTCGGGGGAGGACTCCCCTGAAAGCTGGATTCCCACCGATAATGTGTTTTAAATCTTAGCCCACTAGCTCAAAAGTAAGCGCTAAAAAGTCCTGCCAAAATCACATAGGTCGTCATGTTACAATTTAGTCAATAAAAGCCTACTACTGGACCGAAACTGAGTGCTTTAACGCACGCCGCTCGGCCCCACAGCCGTCCAGAGACTCGGGGGAGGACTCCCCTGAAAGCTGGATTCCCACCGATAATGTGTTTTAAATCTTAGCCCACTAGCTCAAAAGTAAGCGCTAAAAGGTCCTGCCAAAATCACATAGGTCGTCATGTTACAATTTAGTCAACAAAGGCCTCCTACTGTACCGAAACTGAGTGCTTTAACGCTCGCCGTTCGGCCCCACGACCTCTGAGAGGCTTGGAAGAGGCCTCCCCAAAAAGCTGGATTCCCACAGATCGTTTGTTTCAAATCTTAGCCCAGTAGCTGAAAAGTAGGCGCTAAAAAGTCCTGCCAAAATCTCATAGGTCGTCATGTTCCAATTTACTCAATAAAGGCCAACTACTGGAGAGAATCCGAGTGCCTTGACGCTCGCCGTTCTGCCCCACAGCCGTCCAGAAACTCGCGGGAGGCCTCCCCTGAAAGCTGGATTCCCACCGATCGTTTGTTTCAAATCTTAGCTCACTAGCTCAAAAGTAAGCGCTAAAAAGTCCTGCCAAAATCACATAGGTCGTCATGTTACAATTTAGTCAATAAAGGCCTACTACTGGAGAGAAACCGAGTGCTTTGACGCTCGCCGTTCGACCCCACAGCTGTCCAGAGACTCGCGGGAGGCCTCCCCTGAAAGCTGGATTCCCAAGGATTGTCTGTGTGAATTCCTAGCCCGTTAGGCTGAAATTAAGCGACCTAAAGTCGTGCCGAAGTCAAATCGGTCGTCATGGTACTCGAGCGAAACTGAGTGCTTTAACGCTCGCCGCTCGGCCCCACAGCCGTCCAGAGACTCGGGGGAGGACTTCCCTGAAAGCTGGATTCCCACCGATAATGTGTTTCAAATCTTAGCCCACTAGCTCAAAAGTAAGCGCTAAAAAGTCCTGCCAAAATCACATAGGTCGTCATGTTACAATTTAGTCAATAAAGGCCTACTACTGGACCGAAACTGAGTGCTTTAACGCTTGCCACTCTGCCCCACAGCCGTCCAGAGACTCGGGGGAGGCATCCCCTGAAAGCTGGATTCCCACCGACTGTTTGTTTCAAATCGTAGCCCACTAGCTCAAAAGTAGGCGCTAAAAAGTCATGCCAAAGTCACATAGGTCGTCATGTTACAATTTAGTCAATAAAGGCCTACTACTGGAGCGAAAACGAGTGCTTTGACGCTCGCCGTTAGGCCCCACAACCTCTGAGAGGCTTGGAAGTAGCCTCTCCTGAAAGCTGGATTCCCAACGCTTGTCTGTGTAAATTCCTAGCCCGCTAGGCAGAAATTAGGCGACCTAAAGTCGTGCCGAAGTCAAATCGGTCGTCATGGTACTCGAGCGAAATTGAGTGCTTTAACGCTCGCCGCTCGACCCCACGATCTCCGAGAGGCTCGGAAGAGGCCTCCCCTGAAAGCTGGATTCCCACCGACTGTTTGTTTCAAATCTTAGCCCACTAGCTCAAAAGTAAGCGCTAAAAAGTCCTGCCAAAATCACATAGGTCGTCATGTTACAATTTAGTCAATAAAGGCCTACTACTGGAGAGAAACCGAGTGCTTTGACGCTCGCCGTTCGACCCCACAGCTGTCCAGAGACTCGCGGGAGGCCTCCCCTGAAAGCTGGATTCCCAAGGATTGTCTGTGTGAATTCCTAGCCCGTTAACCTAAAATTATGCGACCTAAAGTCGTGCCGAAGTCAAATCGGTTGTCATGGTACTCGAGCGAAACTGAGTGCTTTAACGCTCGCCGCTCGGCCCCACAGCCGTCCAGAGACTCGGGGGAGGACTCCCCTGAAAGCTGGATTCCCACCGATAATGTGTTTTAAATCTTAGCCCACTAGCTCAAAAGTAAGCGCTAAAAAGTCCTGCCAAAATCACATAGGTCGTCATGTTACAATTTAGTCAATAAAGGCCTACTACTGGACCGAAACTGAGTGCTTTAACGCTCGCCACTCTGCCCCACAGCCATCCAGAGACTCGGGGGAGGCGTCCCCTGAAAGCTGGATTCCCACCAACTGTTTGTTTCAAATCTTAGCCCACTAGCTCAAAAGTAGGCGCTAAAAAGTCCTGCCAAAATCACATAGGTCGTCATGTTACAATTTAGTCAATAAAGGCCTACTACTGGAGCGAAAACGAGTGCTTTGACGCTCGCCGTTAGGCCCCACAACCTCTGAGAGGCTTGGAAGTGGCCTCCCCTGAAAGCTGGATTCCCAAGGCTTGTCTGTGTAAATTCCTAGCCCGCTAGGCAGAAATTAGGCGACCTAAAGTCGTGCCGAAGTCAAATCGGTCGTCATGGTACTCGAGCGAAACTGAGTGCTTTAACGCTCGCCGCTCGACCCCCACGACCTCCGAGAGGCTCGGAAGAGGCCTCCCCTGAAAGCTGGATTCCCACCGATCGTTTGTTTCAAATCTTAGCCCAGTAGCTACAAAGTAGGCGCAAAAAAGTCCTGCCAAAGTCACATCGGTTGTCATGTTACAATTTAGTCAATAAAGGTCTACTACTGGAGCGAAACCGAGTGCTTTGACGCTCGCCGTTAGGCCCCACAACCTCTGAGAGGCTTGGAAGTGGCCTCCCCTGAAAGCTGGATTCCCAAGGATTGTCTGTGTGAATTCCTAGCCCGCTAGGCTGAAATTAAGCGACCTAAAGTCGTGCCGAAGTCAAATCGGTCGTCATGGTACTCGAGCGAAACCGAGTGCTTTGACGCTCGCCGTTCGGGCCCACGACCTCCGAGAGGCTTGGAAGAGGCCTCCCCTGAAAGCTGGATTCCCACCGACTGTTTGTTTCAAATCTTAGCCCACTAGCTCAAAAGTAAGCGCGAAAAAGTAAAGCCAAAATCACATAGGTCGTCATGTTACAATTTAGTCAATAAAGGCCTACTACTGGAGAGAAACCGAGTGCTTTGACGCTCGCCGTTCGACCCCACAGCTGTCCAGAGACTCGCGGGAGGCCTTCCCTGAAAGCTGGATTCCCAAGGATTGTCTGTGTGAATTCCTAGCCCGTTAGGCCGAAATTAAGCGACCTAAAGTCGTGCCGAAGTCAAATCGGTCGTCATGGTTCTCGAGCGAAACTGAGTGCTTTAACGCTCGCCGCTCGGCCCCACAGCCGTCCAGAGACTCGGGGGAGGACTCCCCTGAAAGCTGGATTCCCACCGATAATGTGTTTCATATCTTAGCCCACTAGCTCAAGAGTAAGCGCTAAAAAGTCCTGCCAAAATCACATAGGTCGTCATGTTACAATTTAGTCAATAAAGGCCTACTACTGGACCGAAACTGAGTGCTTTAACGCTCGCCTCTCTGCCCCACAGCCGTCCAGAGACTCGGGGGAGGCGTCCCCTGAAAGCTGGATTCCGACCGACTGTTTGCTTCAAATCTTAGCCCACTAGCTCAAAAGTAGCCGCTAAAAAGTCATGCCAAAGTCACATAGGTCGTCATGGTACAATTTAGTCAATAAAGGCCTACTACTGGAGCGAAAACGAGTGCTTTGACGCTCGGCGTTAGGCCCCACAACCTCTGAGAGGCTTGGAAGTGGCCTCCCCTGAAAGCTGGATTCCCAAGGCTTGTCTGTGTAAATTCCTAGCCCGCTAGGCAGAAATTAGGCGACCTAAAGTCGTGCCGAAGTCAAATCGGTCGTCATGGTACTCGAGCGAAACTGAGTGCTTTAACGCTCGCCGCTCGACCCCATGACCTCCGAGGGGCTCGGAAGAGGCCTCCCCTGAAAGCTGGATTCCCACCGATCGTTTGTTTCAAATCTTAGCCCAGTAGCTAAAACGTAGGCGCAAAAAAGTCCTGCCAAAGTGAAATCGGTTGTCATGTTACAATTTAGTCAATAAAGGTCTACTACTGGAGCGAAACCGAGTGCTTTGACGCTCGCCGTTAGGCCCCACAACCTCTGAGAGGCTTGGAAGTGGCCTCCCCTGAAAGCTGGATTCCCAAGGATTGTCTGTGTGAATTCCTAGCCCGCTAGGCTGAAATTAAGCGACCTAAAGTCGTGCCGAAGTCAAATCGGTCGTCATGGTACTCGAGCGAAACCGAGTGCTTTGACGCTCACCGTTCGGGCCCACGACCTCCGAGAGGCTTGGAAGAGGCCTCCCCTAAAAGCTGGATTCCCACCGATCGTTTGTCTCAAATCTTAGCCCACTAGCTCAAAGGTAGGCGCTAAAAGGTCATGCCAAAGTCACATAGGTCGTCATGTTACAATTTAGTCAATAAAGGCCTACTACTGGAGCGAAAACGAGTGCTTTGACGCTCGCCGTTAGGCCCCACAACCTCTGAGAGGCTTGGAAGTGGCCTCTCCTGAAAGCTGGATTCCCAACGCTTGTCTGTGTAAATTCCTAGCCCGCTAGGCAGAAATTAGGCGACCTAAAGTCGTGCCGAAGTCAAATCGGTCGTCATGGTACTCGAGCGAAATTGAGTGCTTTAACGCTCGCCGCTCGACCCCACGATCTCCGAGAGGCTCGGAAGAGGCCTCCCCTGAAAGCTGGATTCCCACCGACTGTTTGTTTCAAATCTTAGCCCACTAGCTCAAAAGTAAGCGCTAAAAAGTCCTGCCAAAATCACATAGGTCGTCATGTTACAATTTAGTCAATAAAGGCCTACTACTGGAGAGAAACCGAGTGCTTTGACGCTCGCCGTTCGACCCCACAGCTGTCCAGAGACTCGCGGGAGGCCTCCCCTGAAAGCTGGATTCCCAAGGATTGTCTGTGTGAATTCCTAGCCCGTTAGGCTGAAATTAAGCGACCTAAAGACGTGCCGAAGTCAAATAGGTCGTCATGGTACTCGAGCGAAACTGAGTGCTTTAACGCTCGCCGCTCGGCCCCACAGCCGTCCAGAGACTCGGGGGAGGACTTCCCTGAAAGCTGGATTCCCACCGATAATGTGTTTCAAATCTTAGCCCACTTGCACAAAAGTAAGCGCTAAAAAGTCCTGCCAAAATCACATAGGTCGTCATGTTACAATTTAGTCTATAAAGGCCTACTACTGGACCGAAACTGAGTGCTTTAACGCTCGCCACTCTGCCCCACAACCGTCCAGAGACTCGGGGGAGGCGTCCCCTGAAAGCTGGATTCCCACCGACTATTTGTTTCAAATCTTAGCCCACTAGCTCAAAAGTAGGCGCTAAAAAGTCATGCCAAAGTCACATAGGTCGTCATGTTACAATTTAGTCAATAAAGGCCTACTACTGGAGCGAAAACGAGTGCTTTAACGCTCGCCGTTTGGCCCCACGACCTCTGAGAGGCTTGGAAGTGGCCTCCCCTGAAAGCTGGATTCCCAAGGCTTGTCTGTGTAAATTCCTAGCCCGCTAGGCAGAAATTAGGCGACCTAAAGTCGTGCCGAAGTCAAATCGGTCGTCATGGTACTCGAGCGAAACTGAGTGCTTTAACGCTCGCCGCTCGACCCCACGACCTCCGAGAGGCTCGGAAGAGGCCTCCCCTGAAAGCTGGATTCCCACCGACTGTTTGTTTCAAATCTTAGCCCAGTAGCTAAAACGTAGGCGCAAAAAGGTCCTGCCAAAGTCACATCGGTTGTCATGTTACAATTTAGTCAATAAAGGTCTACTACTGGAGCGAAACCGAGTGCTTTGACGCTCGCCGTTAGGCCCCACAACCTCTGAGAGGCTTGGAAGTGGCCTCCCCTGAAAGCTGGATTCCCAAGGATTGTCTGTGTGAATTCCTAGCCCGTTAGCCTAAAATTATGCAACCTAAAGTCGTGCCGAAGTCAAATCGGTCGTCATGGTACTCGAGCGAAACTGAGTGCTTTAACGCTCGCCGCTCGGCCCCACAGCCGTCCAGAGACTCGGGGGAGGACTCCCCTGAAAGCTGGATTTCCACCGATAATGTGTTTTAAATCTTAGCCCACTAGCTCAAAAGCAAGCGCTAAAAAGTCCTGCCAAAATCACATAGGTCGTCATGTTACAATTTAGTCAATAAAGGCCTATTACTGGACCGAAACTGAGTGCTTTAACGCTCGCCGCTCGGCCCCACAGCCGTCCAGAGATTCAGTGGAGGCCTCCCCTGAAAGCTGGATTCCCACCGATCGTTTGTTTCAAATCTTAACCCAGTAGCTGAAAAGTAGGCGCAAAAAAGTCCTGCCAAAATCACATAGGTCGTCATGTTACAATTTAGTCAATAAAGGCCTATTACTTGACCGAAACTGAGAGCTTTAACGCTCGCCGCTCGGCCCCACAGCCGTCCAGAGACTCGGGGGAGGCCTCCCCCGAAAGCTGGATTCCCACCGATCGTTTGTTTCAAATCTTAGCCCAGTAGCTGAAAAGTAGGCGCTAAAAGGTCCTGTCAAAATCACATAGGTCGTCAGGTTACAATTTACTCAATAAAGGCCTACCACTGGAGAGAAACCGAGTGCTTTGACGCTCGCCGTTTGTCCCCACAGCCGTCCAGAGACTCGGGGGAGGCCTCCCCTGAAAGCTGGATTCCCACCGATCGTTTGTTTCAAATCTTAGCCCAGTAGCTGAAAAGTAAGCGCTAAAATGTCCTGCCAAAGTCACATAGGTTCTCATGTTACAATTTAGTCAATAAAGGCCTACTACTGGAGCGTAACCGAGTGCTTTGACACTCGCCGTTCGGGCCCACGACCTCCGAGAGGCTTGGAAGAGGCCTCCCCTGAAAGCTGGATTCCCACCGATCGTTTGTTTCAAATCTTAGCCCAGTAGCTGAAAAGTAGGCGCTAAAAAGTCCTGCCAAAATCACATAGGTCGTCATGTTACAATTTAGCCAATAAAGGCCTCCTACTGGACCGAAACTGAGTGCTTAAACGCTCGCCGCTCGGCCCCACAGCCGTCCAGAGACTCGGGGGAGGCCTCCCCTGAAAGCTGGATTCCCACCGATCGTTTGTTTCAAATCTTAGCCCAGTAGCTGAAAAGTAGGCGCTAAAAAGTCCTGCCAAAATCACATAGGTCGTCATGTTACAATTTAGTCAATAAAGGCCAACTACTGGAGAGAAACCGAGTGCTTTGACGCTCGCCGTTCGCCCCGAAAGCCGTCCAGAGACTCGGGGGAGGCCTCCCCTGAAAGCTGGATTCCCACCGATCGTTTGTTTCAAATCTTAGCGCACTAGCTCAAAAGTAAGCGCTAAAATGTCCTGCCAAAGTCACATAGGTTGTCATGTTACAATTTAGTCAATAAAGGCCTCCTACTGGAGCGAAACCGAGTGCTTTGACGCTCGCCGTTCGGGCCCACGAAACTCCGAGAGGCTTGGCAGAGGCCTCCCCTGAAAGATGGATTCCCACCGATCGTTTGTTTCAAATCTTCGCCCAGTAGCTGAAAAGTAGGCGCTAAAAAGTCCTGCCAAAATCACATAGGTCGTCATGTTACAATTTAGTCAATAAAGGCCTCCTACTGGACCGAAACTGAGTGCTTTAACGCTCGCCGCTCGGCCCCACAGCCGTGCAGAGACTCGGGGGAGGACTCCCCTGAAAGCTGGATTCCCACCGATCGTTTGTTTCAAATCTTAGCCCACTAGCTCAAAACTACGCGCTAAAATGTCCTGCCAAAGTCACATAGGTCGTCATGTTACAATTTAGTCAATAAAGGCCGACTACTGGAGAGAAACCAAGTGCTTTGACGCTCGCCGTTCGGCCCCACAGCTGTCCAGAGACTCGGGGGAGGCCTCCCCTGAAAGCTGGATTCCCACCGATAGTTTGTTTCAAATCTTAGCCCAGTAGCTGAAAAGTAGGCGCTAAAAAGTCTTGCCAAAATCATATAGGTCGTCATGTTACAATTTAGTCAATAAAGGCCTACTACTGGAGCGAAACCGAGTGTTTTGACGCTTGCCGTTCGGCCCCACGACTTCCGAGAGGCTCGGAAGTGGCCTCCCCTGAAAGCTGGATTCCCACCGATCGTTTGTTTCAAATCTTAGCCCAGTAGCTGAAAGGTAGGCGCTAAAATGTCCTGCCAAAGTCACATAGGTCGTCATGTTACAATTTAGTCAATAAAGGCCTACTACTGGAGCGAAACCGAGTGTTTTGACGCTTGCCGTTCGGCCCCACGACTTCCGAGAGGCTCGGAAGTGGCCTCCCCTGAAAGCTGGATTCCCACCGATCGTTTGTTTCAAATTTTAGCCCAGTAGCTGAAAGGTAGGTTCTAAAAAGTCCTGCCAAAGTCACATAGGTCGTCATGTTACAATTGAGTCAATAAAGGCCGACTACTGGAGCGAAATCGAGTGCTTTGACGCTCGCCGTTCGGCCCCACGACCTCCGAGAGGCTTGGAAGAGGCCTCCCCTGAAAGCTGGATTCCCACCGATCGTTTGTTTCAAATCTTAGCGCACTAGCTCAAAAGTAAGCGCTAAAATGTCCTGCCAAAGTCACATAGGTTGTCATGTTACAATTGAGTCAATAAAGGCCGACTACTGGAGCGAAATCGAGTGCTTTGACGCTCGCCGTTCGGCCCCACGACCTCCGAGAGGCTTGGAAGAGGCCTCCCCTGAAAGCTGGATTCCCACCGATCGTTTGTTTCAAATCTTATCCCAGTAGCTGAAAAGTAGGCGCTAAAAAGTCCTGCCAAAATCACATAGGTCGTCATGTTACAATTTAGTCAATAAAGGCCGAAAGTTTGAAAAACAAACAAACTTTTATGTCACTTCTGAATTCAAAAGTAGCTATCTATCAATTTTTTTGTGTATTTGTAATAACATGAGGCAGTCATACATTTATGTAGGTTCAGAGTCACAATGTATCATGTAAATACATGCAAATGAATACACTGCATGTGGGAGTTATGTCTTTTAATTGCACATTGTGCAAAAAAAAAATTGCAAAATCTTAGTTAATACTTGATTGGAGTCAAAGAAATCATTTCTTAGTTCAGATGCAAGACAACTAATTGTGTTCTTGAACGCATCATATTTATACCCTTAAAAAAAAATGTGAGTGCAGCATTTCTGCACACAACTCTGCCTTGAAACACTGACTCTCATAGTGTGGTATGAGTACCACTTGTGGTATGCTGGCTCCCTCTAGTGGTACCCAAACAGATCACTGAATTCATTGTTCACATTGTGCATAAATGTTACATGGGCTTCAACTTTTCTTTTTCTTCATCCAGTACAGTACATAAGTATAGTTCGGTTGTATTTCCCTTTTAGGTACAATATTTTTGCCTTTAACCATTCAGAAATATTTGCTTTTAAACATTAATTTAGGTGAAACTTTCTTTTTCACCTAATTCAGGTGCATCTTGAATCTAATTGGTTACTTAAACATATCATTCCAAGATACAACTATAAAGTCAGGATTTATGATCGATCGTTTGTTTCAAATCTTAGCCCAGTAGCTGAAAAGTAGGCGCAAAAAATCCCTGCCAAAGTCACATAGGTCGTCATGTTACAATTTAGTCAATAAAGGCCAACTACTGGAGAGAAACCGAGTGCTTTGACGCTCGCCGTTCGGCCCCACAGCTGTCCAGAGACTCGGGGGAGGCCTCCCCTGAAAGCTGGATTCCCACCGATCGTTTGTTTCAAATCTTAGCGCACTAGCTCAAAAGTAAGCGCTAAAATATATGGGCTAAGATTTGAAACAAACGTGACAACATAGGTTGTCATGTCTTGTTACAATTTAGTCAATAAAGGCCTACTACTGGAGCGAAACCGAGTGCTTTGACGCTCGCCGTTCGGGCCCACGAAACTCCGAGAGGCTTGGCAGAGGCCTCCCCTGAAAGATGGATTCCCACCGATCGTTTGTTGCAAATCTTCGCCCAGTAGCTGAAAAGTAGGCGCTAAAAAGTCCTGCCAAAATCACATAGGTCGTCATGTTACAATTTAGTCAATAAAGGCCTCCTACTGGACCGAAACTGAGTGCTTTAACGCTCGCCGCTCGGCCCCACAGCCGTGCAGAGACTCGAGGGAGGACTCCCCTGAAAGCTGGATTCCCACCGATCGTTTGTTTCAAATCTTAGCCCACTAGCTCAAAACTAGGCGCTAAAATGTCCTGCCAAAGTCACATAGGTCGTCATGTTACAATTTAGTCAATAAAGGCCGACTACTGGAGAGAAACCAAGTGCTTTGACGCTCGCCGTTGGGCCCCACAGCTGTCCAGAGACTCGGGGGAGGCCTCCCCTGAAAGCTGGATTCCCACCGATCGTTTGTTTCAAATCTTAGCCCAGTAGCTGAAAAGTAGGCGCTAAAAAGTCCTGCCAAAATCATATAGGTCGTCATGTTACAATTTAGTCAATATAGGCCTACTACTGGAGCGAAACCGAGTGTTTTGACGCTTGCCGTTCGGCCCCACGACTTCCGAGAGGCTTGGCAGAGGCCTCCCCTGAAAGATGGATTCCCACCGATCGTTTGTTTCAAATCTTAGCCCAGTAGCTGAAAAGTAGGCGCTAAAAAGTCCTGCCAAAGTCACATAGGTCGTCATGTTACAATTGAGTCAATAAAGGCCGACTACTGGAGCAAAATCGAGTGCTTTGACGCTCGCCGTTCGGCCCCACGACCTCCGAGAGGCTTGGAAGAGGCCTCCCCTGAAAGCTGGATTCCCACCGATCGTTTGTTTCAAATCTTATCCCAGTAGCTGAAAAGTAGGCGCTAAAAAGTCCTGCCAAAATCACATAGGTCGTCATGTTACAATTTAGTCAATAAAGGCCGACTACTGGAGCAAAATCGAGTGCTATGACGCTCGCCGTTCGGCCCACGACCTCCGAGAGGCTTGGAAGAGGCCTCCCCTGAAAGCTGGATTCCCACCGATCGTTTTGTTTCAAATCTTCGCCCAGTAGCTGAAAAGTAGGCGCTAAAAAGTCCTGCCAAAATCACATAGGTCGTCATGTTACAATTTAGTCAATAAACGCCTCCTACTGGACCGAAACCAAGTGCTTTGACGCTCGCCGTTAGGCCCCACGACCTCTGAGAGGCTTGGAAGTGGCATCCCCTGAAAGCTGGATTCCCAAGGATTGTCTGTGTGAATTCCTAGCCCGCTAGGCTGAAATTAAGCGACTTAAAGTCGTGCCGATGTCAAATCGGTCGTCATGGTACTCGAGCGAAACTGAGTGCTTTAACGGTCGCCGCTCGGCCCCACAGCCGTCCAGAGACTCGGGGGAGGCCTCCCCTGAAAGCTGGATTCCCACCGATCGTTTGTTTCATATCTTAGCCCACTAGGTCAAACGTAGGCACTAAAAAGTCTTGCCAAAGTCACATAGGTCGTCATGTTACAATTTAGTCAATAAAGGCCTACTACTGGAGAGAAACCGAGTGCTATGACGCTCGCCGTTCGGCCCCACGACCTCCGAGAGGCTTGGAAGAGGCCTCCCCTGAAAGCTGGATTCCCACCGATCGTTTGTTTCAAATCTTCGCCCAGTAACTGAAAAGTAGGCGCTAAAAAGTCCTGCCAAAATCACATAGGTCGTCATGTTACAATTTAGTCAATAAAGGCCTACTACTGGACCGAAACTGAGTGCTTTAACGCTCGCCACTCTGCCCCACAGCCGTCCAGAGACTCGGGGGAGGCGTCCCCTGAAAGCTGGATTACCACCGATCATTTGTTTCAAATCTTAGCCCACTAGCTCAAAAGTAGGCGCTAAAAAGTCATGCCAAAGTCACATAGGTCGTCATGTTACAATTTAGTCAATAAAGGCCTACTACTGGAGCGAAAACGAGTGCTTTGACGCTCGCCGTTCGGCCCCACAGCTGTCCAGAGACTCGGGGGAGGCCTCCCCTGAAAGCTGGATTCCCACCGATCGTTTGTTTCAAATCTTAGCCCACTAGCTCAAAAGTAAGCCCTAAAACGTCTTGCCAAAGTCACATAGGTCGTCATGTTACAATTTAGTCAATAAAGGCCTACTACTGGAGAGAAACGAGTGCTTATGACGCTCGCCGTTCGGCCCCACGACCTCCGAGAGGCTTGGAAGAGGCCTCCCCTGAAAGCTGGATTCCCACCGATCGTTTGTTTCAAATCTTCGCCCAGTAACTGAAAAGTAGGCGCTAAAAAGTCCTGCCAAAATCACATAGGTCGTCATGTTACAATTTAGTCAATAAAGGCCTACTACTGGACCGAAACTGAGTGCTTTAACGCTCGCCACTCTGCCCCACAGCCGTCCAGAGACTCGGGGGAGGCGTCCCCTGAAAGCTGGATTCCCACCGATCATTTGTTTCAAATCTTAGCCCACTAGCTCAAAAGTAGGCGCTAAAAAGTCATGCCAAAGTCACATAGGTCGTCATGTTACAATTTAGTCAATAAAGGCCTACTACTGGAGCGAAAACGAGTGCTTTGACGCTCGCCGTTCGGCCCCACAGCTGTCCAGAGACTCGGGGGAGGCCTCCCCTGAAAGCTGGATTCTCACCGATCGTTTGTTTCAAATCTTAGCCCACTAGCTCAAAAGTAAGCCCTAAAACGTCTTGCCAAAGTCACATAGGTCGTCATGTTACAATTTAGTCAATAAAGGCCTACGACTGGAGCGAAACCGAGTGCTTCGACGCTCGCCCCCACAAGCTCCGAGAGGCTTGGAAGAGGCCTCCCTTGAAAGCTGGATTCCCAAGGCTTGTCTGTGTGAATTCCTAGCCCGCTAAACTGAAATTAAGCGACCTAAAGTCGTGCCGAAGTCAAATCGGTCGTCATGGTACTCGAGCGAAACTGAGTGCTTTAACGGTCGCCGCTCGGCCCCACAGCAGTCCAGAGACTCGGGGTAGGCCTCCCCTGAAAGCTGGATTCCCACCGATCGTTTGTTTAAAATCTTAGCCCAGTAGCTGAAAAGTCGGCGCAAAAAAGTCCTGCCAAAATCACATAGGTTGTGATGTTACAATTTAGTCAATAAAGGGTTACTACTGGAGCGAAACCAAGTGCTTCGACGCTCGCCGTTCGGCCCCACGAGCTCCGAGAGGCTTGGAAGAGGCCTCCTTTGAAAGCTGGATTCCCAAGGCTTGTCTGTGTGAATTCCTAGCCCGCTAGGCTGAAATTAAGCGACCAAAGTCGTGCCGAAGTCAAATTTGTCGTCATGGTACTCGAGCGAAACTGAGTGCATTAACGGGCGCCGCTCGGCCACACAGCCGTCCAGAGACTCGGGGGAGGACTCCCCAGAAAGCTGGATTCCCACCCATCGTTTGTTTCAAATCTTAGCGCACTCGGTGAAAAGTAAGCGCTAAAAAGTCCTGCCAAAGTCACATAGGTTGTCATGTTACAATTTAGTCAATAAAGGCCTACTACTGGAGCGAAACCGAGTGCTTTGAAGCTCGCCGTTCGGGCCCACGACCTCAGAGAGGCTTGCAAGAGGCCTCCCCTGAAAGCTGGATTCCCACCGATTGTTTGTTTCAAATCTTAGCCCAGTAGCTGAAAAGTAGGCGCTAAAAAGTCCTGCCAAAATCACATAGGTCGTCATGTTACAATTTAGTCAATAAAGGCCTACTACTGGAGAGAAACCGAGTGCTTTAACGCTCGCCGCTCGGCCCCATAGCCGTCCAGAGACTCGGGGGAGGCCTCCCCTGAAAGCTGGATTCCCACCGATCGTTTGTTTCAAATCTTAGCTCAGTAGCTCAAAAGTAGGCGCTAAAACGTCCTGCCAAAGTCACATAGGTCGTCATGTTACAATTTAGTCAACAAAGGCCTCCTACTGGACCGAAACTGAGTGCTTTAACGCTCGCCGTTCGGCCCCACAACCTCTGAGAGGCTTGGAAGAGGCCTCCCCTAAAAGCTGGATCCCCACCGATCGTTTGTTTCAAATCTTAGCCCAGTAGCTGAAAAGTAGGCGCTAATAAGTCCTGCCAAAATCACATAGGTCGTCATGTTCCAATTTACTCAATAAAGGCCTACTACTGGAGAGAATCCGAGTGCCTTGACGCTCCCCGTTCGGCCCCACAGCCGTCCAGAGACTCGCGGGAGGCCTCCCCTGAAGGCTTGATTCCACCGATCGTTTGTTTCAAATCTTAGCACAGTAGCTGAAAAGTAGGCGCAAAAAAGTCTTGCCAAAGTCACATAGGTCGTCATGTTACAATTTAGTAATTAAAGGCCTACGACTGGAGCGAAACCGAGTGCTTCGACGCTCGCCGTTCGGCCCCACAACCTCCGAGAGGCTTGGAAGAGTCCTCCCTTGAAAGCTGGATTCCCAAGGCTTGTCCTGTGTGAATTCCTAGCCCACTAGGCTGAAATTAAGCGACCTAAAGTCGTGCCGAAGTCAAATCGGTCGTCATGGTACTCGAGCGAAACTGAGTGCTTTAACGGTCGCCGCTCGGCCCCACAGCAGTCCAGAGACTCGGGGTAGGCCTCCCCTGAAAGCTGGATTCCCACCGATCATTTGTTTTAAAAAATCTTAGCCCACTAGCTCAAAAGTAGGCGCTAAAAAGTCTTGCCAAAATCACATAGGTCGTCATGTTACAATTTAGTCAATAAAGGCCAACTACTGGAGAGAAAACCGAGTGCTATGACGCTCGCCGTTCGGCCCCACGACCTCCGAGAGGCTCTGGAAGAGGCCTCCCCTGAAAGCTGCATTCCCACCGATCGTTTGTTTCAAATCTTAGCCCAGTAGCTGAAAAGTAGGCGCAGAAAACGTCTTGCCAAAGTCACATAGGTTGTGATGTTACAATTTAGTCAATAAAGGGCTTACTACTGGAGCGAAACCGAGTGCTTCGACGCTCGCCGTCGGCCCACCAGCTCCGAGAGGCTTGGAGAGGCCTCCCTTGAAAGCTGGATTCCCAAGGCTTGTCTGTGTGAATTCCTAGCCCGCTAAGGCTGAAATTAAGCGACCTAAAGTCGTGCCGAAGTCAAATCTGGTCGTCATGGTACTCGAGCGAAACTGAGTGCTTTAACGGTCGCCGCTCGGACCACACAGCAGTCCAGAGACTCGGGGGAGGACTCCCCTTAAAGCTGGATTCCCACTGATCGTTTGTTTTAAATCTTAGCCCACTAGCTCAAACGTAAGCGCTAAAAAGTCTTGCCAAAATCACATAGGTCGTCATGTTACAATTTAGTCAACAAAGGCCTCCTACTGGACCGAAACTGAGTACTTTAACGCTCGCCGTTCGGCCCCACGACCTCTGAGAGGCTTGGAAGAGGCCTCCCCTGAAAGCTGGATTCCCACCGATCGTTTGTTTCAAATCTTAGCCCAGCAGCTGAAAAGTAGGCGCTAAAAAGTCCTGCCAAAATCACATAGGTCGTCATGTTACAATTTAGCCAATAAAGGCCTCCTACTGGACCGAAACTGAGTGCTTAAACGCTCGCCGTTCGGCCCCACAGCTGTCCAGAGACTCGGGGGAGGCCTCCCCTGAAAGTTGGATTCCCACCGATCGTTTGTTTCAAATCTTAGCGCACTAGCTCAAAAGTAAGCGCTAAAATATATGGGCTAAGATTTGAAACAAACGTGACAACATAGGTTGTCATGTCTTGTTACAATTTAGTCAATAAAGGCCTACTACTGGAGCGAAACCGAGTGCTTTGACGCTCGCCGTTCGGCCCCACGACCTCAGAGAGGCTCGGAAGAGGCCTCCCCTGAAAGCTGGATTCCCACCGATCGTTTGTTTCAAATCTTAGCCCAGTAGCTAAAAAGTAGGCGCTAAAAAGTCCTGCCAAAATCACATAGGTCGTCATGTTACAATTTAGTCAAAAAAGGCCTCCTACTGGACCGAAACTAAGTGCTGTAACGCTCGCCGCTCGGCCCCACAGCCGTCCAGAGACTCGGGGGAGGCCTCCCCTGAAAGCTGGATTCCCACCGATCGTTTGTTTCAAATCTTAGCCCAGTAGCTGAAAAGTAGCCGCTAAAAAGTCCTGCCAAAATCACATAGGTCGTCATGTTCCAATTTACTCAATAAAGGCCAACTACTGGAGAGAATCCGAGTGCCTTGACGCTCGCCGTTCTGCCCCACAGCCGTCCAGAAACTCGCGGGAGGCCTCCCCTCAAAGCTGGATTCCCACCGATCGTTTGTTTCAAATCTTAGCTCACTAGCTCAAAAGTAAGCGCTAAAAAGTCCTGCCAAAATCACATAGGTCGTCATGTTACAATTTAGTCAATAAAGGCCTACTACTGGACCGAAACTGAGTGCTTTAACGCTTGCCACTCTGCCCCACAGCCGTCCAGAGACTCGGGGGAGGCATCCCCTGAAAGCTGGATTCCCACCGACTGTTTGTTTCAAATCTTAGCCCACTAGCTCAAAAGTAGGCGCTAAAAAGTCATGCCAAAGTCACATAGGTCGTCATGTTACAATTTAGTCAATAAAGGCCTACTACTGGAGCGAAAACGAGTGCTTTGACGCTCGCCGTTAGGCCCCACAACCTCTGAGAGGCTTGGAAGTAGCCTCTCCTGAAAGCTGGATTCCCAACGCTTGTCTGTGTAAATTCTTAGCCCGCTAGGCAGAAATTAGGCGACCTAAAGTCGTGCCGAAGTCAAATCGGTCGTCATGGTACTCGAGCGAAATTGAGTGCTTTAACGCTCGCCGCTCGACCCCACGATCTCCGAGAGGCTCGGAAGAGGCCTCCCCTGAAAGCTGGATTCCCACCGACTGTTTGTTTCAAATCTTAGCCCACTAGCTCAAAAGTAAGCGCTAAAAAGTCCTGCCAAAATCACATAGGTCGTCATGTTACAATTTAGTCAATAAAGGCCTACTACTGGAGAGAAACCGAGTGCTTTGACGCTCGCCGTTCGACCCCACAGCTGTCCAGAGACTCGCGGGAGGCCTCCCCTGAAAGCTGGATTCCCAAGGATTGTCTGTGTGAATTCCTAGCCCGTTAGCCTAAAATTATGCGACCTAAAGTCGTGCCGAAGTCAAATCGGTCGTCATGGTACTCGAGCGAAACTGAGTGCTTTAACGCTCGCCGCTCGGCCCCACAGCCGTCCAGAGACTCGGGGGAGGACTCCCCTGAAAGCTGGATTCCCACCGATAATGTGTTTTAAATCTTAGCCCACTAGCTCAAAAGTAAGCGCTAAAAAGTCCTGCCAAAATCACATAGGTCGTCATGTTACAATTTAGTCAATAAAGGCCTACTACTGGACCGAAACTGAGTGCTTTAACGCACGCCGCTCGGCCCCACAGCCGTCCAGAGACTCGGGGGAGGACTCCCCTGAAAGCTGGATTCCCACCGATAATGTGTTTTAAATCTTAGCCCACTAGCTCAAAAGTAAGCGCTAAAAGGTCCTGCCAAAATCACATAGGTCGTCATGTTACAATTTAGTCAACAAAGGCCTCCTACTGTACCGAAACTGAGTGCTTTAACGCTCGCCGTTCGGCCCCACGACCTCTGAGAGGCTTGGAAGAGGCCTCCCCAAAAAGCTGGATTCCCACAGATCGTTTGTTTCAAATCTTAGCCCAGTAGCTGAAAAGTAGGCGCTAAAAAGTCCTGCCAAAATCACATAGGTCGTCATGTTCCAATTTACTCAATAAAGGCCAACTACTGGAGAGAATCCGAGTGCCTTGACGCTCGCCGTTCTGCCCCACAGCCGTCCAGAAACTCGCGGGAGGCCTCCCCTGAAAGCTGGATTCCCACCGATCGTTTGTTTCAAATCTTAGCTCACTAGCTCAAAAGTAAGCCCTAAAAAGTCCTGCCAAAATCACATAGGTCGTCATGTTACAATTTAGTCAATAAAGGCCTACTACTGGAGAGAAACCGAGTGCTTTGACGCTCGCCGTTCGACCCCACAGCTGTCCAGATACTCGCGGGAGGCCTCCCCTGAAAGCTGGATTCCCAAGGATTGTCTGTGTGAATTCCTAGCCCGTTAGGCTGAAATTAAGCGACCTAAAGTCGTGCCGAAGTCAAATCGGTCGTCATGGTACTCGAGCGAAACTGAGTGCTTTAACGCTCGCCGCTCGGCCCCACAGCCGTCCAGAGACTCGGGGGAGGACTTCCCTGAAAGCTGGATTCCCACCGATAATGTGTTTCAAATCTTAGCCCACTAGCTCAAAGTAAGCGCTAAAAAGTCCTGCCAAAATCACATAGGTCGTCATGTTACAATTTAGTCAATAAAGGCCTACTACTGGACCGAAACTGAGTGCTTTAACGCTTGCCACTCTGCCCCACAGCCGTCCAGAGACTCGGGGGAGGCATCCCCTGAAAGCTGGATTCCCACCGACTGTTTGTTTCAAATCGTAGCCCACTAGCTCAAAAGTAGGCGCTAAAAAGTCATGCCAAAGTCACATAGGTCGTCATGTTACAATTTAGTCAATAAAGGCCTACTACTGGAGCGAAAACGAGTGCTTTGACGCTCGCCGTTAGGCCCCACAACCTCTGAGAGGCTTGGAAGTAGCCTCTCCTGAAAGCTGGATTCGCAACGCTTGTCTGTGTAAATTCCGAGCCCGCTAGGCAGAAATTAGGCGACCTAAAGTCGTGCCGAAGTCAAATCGGTCGTCATGGTACTCGAGCGAAATTGAGTGCTTTAACGCTCGCCGCTCGACCCCACGATCTCCGAGAGGCTCGGAAGAGGCCTCCCCTGAAAGCTGGATTCCCACGACTGTTTGTTTCAAATCTTAGCCCACTAGCTCAAAAGTAAGCGCTAAAAAGTCCTGCCAAAATCACATAGGTCGTCATGTTACAATTTAGTCAATAAAGGCCTACTACTGGAGAGAAACCGAGTGCTTTGACGCTCGCCGTTCGACCCCACAGCTGTCCAGAGACTCGCGGGAGGCCTCCCCTGAAAGCTGGATTCCCAAGGATTGTCTGTGTGAATTCCTAGCCCGTTAACCTAAAATTATGCGACCTAAAGTCGTGCCGAAGTCAAATCGGTCGTCATGGTACTCGAGCGAAACTGAGTGCTTTAACGCTCGCCGCTCGGCCCCACAGCCGTCCAGAGACTCGGGGGAGGACTCCCCTGAAAGCTGGATTCCCACCGATAATGTGTTTTAAATCTTAGCCACTAGCTCAAAAGTAAGCGCTAAAAAGTCCTGCCAAAATCACATAGGTCGTCATGTTACAATTTAGTCAATAAAGGCCTACTACTGGACCGAAACTGAGTGCTTTAACGCTCGCCACTCTGCCCCACAGCCATCCAGAGACTCGGGGGAGGCGTCCCCTGAAAGCTGGATTCCCACCAACTGTTTGTTTCAAATCTTAGCCCACTAGCTCAAAAGTAGGCGCTAAAAAGTCCTGCCAAAATCACATAGGTCGTCATGTTACAATTTAGTCAATAAAGGCCTACTACTGGAGCGAAACCGAGTGCTTTGACGCGCGCCGTTAGGCCCCACAACCTCTGAGAGGCTTGGAAGTGGCCTCCCCTGAAAGCTGGATTCCCAAGGCTTGTCTGTGTAAATTCCTAGCCCGCTAGGCAGAAATTAGGCGACCTAAAGTCGTGCCGAAGTCAAATCGGTCGTCATGGTACTCGAGCGAAACTGAGTGCTTTAACGCTCGCCGCTCGACCCCCACGACCTCCGAGAGGCTCGGAAGAGGCCTCCCCTGAAAGCTGGATTCCCACCGATCGTTTGTTTCAAATCTTAGCCCAGTAGCTACAAAGTAGGCGCAAAAAAGTCCTGCCAAAGTCACATCGGTTGTCATGTTACAATTTAGTCAATAAAGGCCTACTACTGGACCGAAACTGAGTGCTTTAACGCTTGCCACTCTGCCCCACAGCCGTCCAGAGACTCGGGGGAGGCATCCCCTGAAAGCTGGATTCCCACCGACTGTTTGTTTCAAATCTTAGCCCACTAGCTCAAAAGTAGGCGCTAAAAAGTCATGCCAAAGTCACATAGGTCGTCATGTTACAATTTAGTCAATAAAGGCCTACTACTGGAGCGAAAACGAGTGCTTTGACGCTCGCCGTTAGGCCCCACAACCTCTGAGAGGCTTGGAAGTAGCCTCTCCTGAAAGCTGGATTCCCAACGCTTGTCTGTGTAAATTCCTAGCCCGCTAGGCAGAAATTAGGCGACCTAAAGTCGTGCCGAAGTCAAATCGGTCGTCATGGTACTCGAGCGAAATTGAGTGCTTTAACGCTCGCCGCTCGACCCCAAAATCTCCGAGAGGCTCGGAAGAGGCCTCCCCTGAAAGCTGGATTCCCACCGACTGTTTGTTTCAAATCTTAGCCCACTAGCTCAAAAGTAAGCGCTAAAAAGTCCTGCCAAAATCACATAGGTCGTCATGTTACAATTTAGTCAATAAAGGCCTACTACTGGAGAGAAACCGAGTGCTTTGACGCTCGCCGTTCGACCCCCACAGCTGTCCAGAGACTCGCGGGAGGCCTCCCCTGAAAGCTGGATTCCCAAGGATTGTCTGTGTGAATTCCTAGCCCGTTAGCCTAAAATTATGCGACCTAAAGTCGTGCCGAAGTCAAATCGGTCGTCATGGTACTCGAGCGAAACTGAGTGCTTTAACGCTCGCCGCTCGGCCCCACAGCCGTCCAGAGACTCGGGGGAGACCTCCCCTGAAAGCTGGATTCCCACCGATAATGTGTTTTAAATCTTAGCCCACTAGCTCAAAAGTAAGCGCTAAAAAGTCCTGCCAAAATCACATAGGTCGTCATGTTACAATTTAGTCAATAAAGGCCTACTACTGGACCGAAACTGAGTGCTTTAACGCACGCCGCTCGGCCCCACAGCCGTCCAGAGACTCGGGGGAGGACTCCCCTGAAAGCTGGATTCCCACCGATAATGTGTTTTAAATCTTAGCCCACTAGCTCAAAAGTAAGCGCTAAAAGGTCCTGCCAAAATCACATAGGTCGTCATGTTACAATTTAGTCAACAAAGGCCTCCTACTGTACCGAAACTGAGTGCTTTAACGCTCGCCGTTCGGCCCCACGACCTCTGAGAGGCTTGGAAGAGGCCTCCCCAAAAAGCTGGATTCCCACAGATCGTTTGTTTCAAATCTTAGCCCAGTAGCTGAAAAGTAGGCGCTAAAAAGTCCTGCCAAAATCACATAGGTCGTCATGTTCCAATTTACTCAATAAAGGCCAACTACTGGAGAGAATCCGAGTGCCTTGACGCTCGCCGTTCTGCCCCACAGCCGTCCAGAAACTCGCGGGAGGCCTCCCCTGAAAGCTGGATTCCCACCGATCGTTTGTTTCAAATCTTAGCTCACTAGCTCAAAAGTAAGCGCTAAAAAGTCCTGCCAAAATCACATAGGTCGTCATGTTACAATTTAGTCAATAAAGGCCTACTACTGGAGAGAAACCGAGTGCTTTGACGCTCGCCGTTCGACCCCACAGCTGTCCAGAGACTCGCGGGAGGCCTCCCCTGAAAGCTGGATTCCCAAGGATTGTCTGTGTGAATTCCTAGCCCGTTAGGCTGAAATTAAGCGACCTAAAGTCGTGCCGAAGTCAAATCGGTCGTCATGGTACTCGAGCGAAACTGAGTGCTTTAACGCTCGCCGCTCGGCCCCACAGCCGTCCAGAGACTCGGGGGAGGACTTCCCTGAAAGCTGGATTCCCACCGATAATGTGTTTCAAATCTTAGCCCACTAGCTCAAAAGTAAGCGCTAAAAAGTCCTGCCAAAATCACATAGGTCGTCATGTTACAATTTAGTCAATAAAGGCCTACTACTGGACCGAAACTGAGTGCTTTAACGCTTGCCACTCTGCCCCACAGCCGTCCAGAGACTCGGGGGAGGCATCCCCTGAAAGCTGGATTCCCACCGACTGTTTGTTTCAAATCGTAGCCCACTAGCTCAAAAGTAGGCGCTAAAAAGTCATGCCAAAGTCACATAGGTCGTCATGTTACAATTTAGTCAATAAAGGCCTACTACTGGAGCGAAAACGAGTGCTTTGACGCTCGCCGTTAGGCCCCACAACCTCTGAGAGGCTTGGAAGTAGCCTCTCCTGAAAGCTGGATTCCCAACGCTTGTCTGTGTAAATTCCTAGCCCGCTAGGCAGAAATTAGGCGACCTAAAGTCGTGCCGAAGTCAAATCGGTCGTCATGGTACTCGAGCGAAATTGAGTGCTTTAACGCTCGCCGCTCGACCCCACGATCTCCGAGAGGCTCGGAAGAGGCCTCCCCTGAAAGATGGATTCCCACCGACTGTTTGTTTCAAATCTTAGCCCACTAGCTCAAAAGTAAGCGCTAAAAAGTCCTGCCAAAATCACATAGGTCGTCATGTTACAATTTAGTCAATAAAGGCCTACTACTGGAGAGAAACCGAGTGCTTTGACGCTCGCCGTTCGACCCCACAGCTGTCCAGAGACTCGCGGGAGGCCTCCCCTGAAAGCTGGATTCCCAAGGATTGTCTGTGTGAATTCCTAGCCCGTTAACCTAAAATTATGCGACCTAAAGTCGTGCCGAAGTCAAATCGGTTGTCATGGTACTCGAGCGAAACTGAGTGCTTTAACGCTCGCCGCTCGGCCCCACAGCCGTCCAGAGACTCGGGGGAGGACTCCCCTGAAAGCTGGATTCCCACCGATAATGTGTTTTAAATCTTAGCCCACTAGCTCAAAAGTAAGCGCTAAAAAGTCCTGCCAAAATCACATAGGTCGTCATGTTACAATTTAGTCAATAAAGGCCTACTACTGGACCGAAACTGAGTGCTTTAACGCTCGCCACTCTGCCCCACAGCCATCCAGAGACTCGGGGGAGGCGTCCCCTGAAAGCTGGATTCCCACCAACTGTTTGTTTCAAATCTTAGCCCACTAGCTCAAAAGTAGGCGCTAAAAAGTCCTGCCAAAATCACATAGGTCGTCATGTTACAATTTAGTCAATAAAGGCCTACTACTGGAGCGAAAACGAGTGCTTTGACGCTCGCCGTTAGGCCCCACAACCTCTGAGAGGCTTGGAAGAGGCCTCCCCTGAAAGCTGGATTCCCAAGGCTTGTCTGTGTAAATTCCTAGCCCGCTAGGCAGAAATTAGGCCGACCTAAAGTCGTGCCGAAGTCAAATCGGTCGTCATGGTACTCGAGCGAAACTGAGTGCTTTAACGCTCGCCGCTCGACCCCCACGACCTCCGAGAGGCTCGGAAGAGGCCTCCCCTGAAAGCTGGATTCCCACCGATCGTTTGTTTCAAATCTTAGCCCAGTAGCTACAAAGTAGGCGCAAAAAAGTCCTGCCAAAGTCACATCGGTTGTCATGTTACAATTTAGTCAATAAAGGTCTACTACTGGAGCGAAACCGAGTGCTTTGACACTCGCCGTTAGGCCCCACAACCTCTGAGAGGCTTGGAAGTGGCCTCCCCTGAAAGCTGGATTCCCAAGGATTGTCTGTGTGAATTCCTAGCCCGCTAGGCTGAAATTAAGCGACCTAAAGTCGTGCCGAAGTCAAATCGGTCGTCATGGTACTCGAGCGAAACAGAGTGCTTTGACGCTCGCCGTTCGGGCCCACGACCTCCGAGAGGCTTGGAAGAGGCCTCCCCTGAAAGCTGGATTCCCACCGACTGTTTGTTTCAAATCTTAGCCCACTAGCTCAAAAGTAAGCGCGAAAAAGTAAAGCCAAAATCACATAGGTCGTCATGTTACAATTTAGTCAATAAAGGCCTACTACTGGAGAGAAACCGAGTGCTTTGACGCTCGCCGTTCGACCCCACAGCTGTCCAGAGACTCGCGGGAGGCCTTCCCTGAAAGCTGGATTCCCAAGGATTGTCTGTGTGAATTCCTAGCCCGTTAGGCCGAAATTAAGCGACCTAAAGTCGTGCCGAAGTCAAATCGGTCGTCATGGTTCTCGAGCGAAACTGAGTGCTTTAACGCTCGCCGCTCGGCCCCACAGCCGTCCAGAGACTCGGGGGAGGACTCCCCTGAAAGCTGGATTCCCACCGATAATGTGTTTCATATCTTAGCCCACTAGCTCAAGAGTAAGCGCTAAAAAGTCCTGCCAAAATCACATAGGTCGTCATGTTACAATTTAGTCAATAAAGGCCTACTACTGGACCGAAACTGAGTGCTTTAACGCTCGCCTCTCTGCCCCACAGCCGTCCAGAGACTCGGGGGAGGCGTCCCCTGAAAGCTGGATTCCGACCGACTGTTTGCTTCAAATCTTAGCCCACTAGCTCAAAAGTAGCCGCTAAAAAGTCATGCCAAAGTCACATAGGTCGTCATGGTACAATTTAGTCAATAAAGGCCTACTACTGGAGCGAAAACGAGTGCTTTGACGCTCGGCGTTAGGCCCCACAACCTCTGAGAGGCTTGGAAGTGGCCTCCCCTGAAAGCTGGATTCCCAAGGCTTGTCTGTGTAAATTCCTAGCCCGCTAGGCAGAAATTAGGCGACCTAAAGTCGTGCCGAAGTCAAATCGGTCGTCATGGTACTCGAGCGAAACTGAGTGCTTTAACGCTCGCCGCTCGACCCCATGACCTCCGAGGGGCTCGGAAGAGGCCTCCCCTGAAAGCTGGATTCCCACCGATCGTTTGTTTCAAATCTTAGCCCAGTAGCTAAAACGTAGGCGCAAAAAAGTCCTGCCAAAGTGAAATCGGTTGTCATGTTACAATTTAGTCAATAAAGGTCTACTACTGGAGCGAAACCGAGTGCTTTGACGCTCGCCGTTAGGCCCCACAACCTCTGAGAGGCTTGGAAGTGGCCTCCCCTGAAAGCTGGATTCCCAAGGATTGTCTGTGTGAATTCCTAGCCCGCTAGGCTGAAATTAAGCGACCTAAAGTCGTGCCGAAGTCAAATCGGTCGTCATGGTACTCGAGCGAAACCGAGTGCTTTGACGCTCACCGTTCAGGCCCACGACCTCCGAGAGGCTTGGAAGAGGCCTCCCCTAAAAGCTGGATTCCCACCGATCGTTTGTCTCAAATCTTAGCCCACTAGCTCAAAGGTAGGCGCTAAAAGGTCATGCCAAAGTCACATAGGTCGTCATGTTACAATTTAGTCAATAAAGGCCTACTACTGGAGCGAAAACGAGTGCTTTGACGCTCGCCGTTAGGCCCCACAACCTCTGAGAGGCTTGGAAGTGGCCTCTCCTGAAAGCTGGATTCCCAACGCTTGTCTGTGTAAATTCCTAGCCCGCTAGGCAGAAATTAGGCGACCTAAAGTCGTGCCGAAGTCAAATCGGTCGTCATGGTACTCGAGCGAAATTGAGTGCTTTAACGCTCGCCGCTCGACCCCACGATCTCCGAGAGGCTCGGAAGAGGCCTCCCCTGAAAGCTGGATTCCCACCGACTGTTTGTTTCAAATCTTAGCCCACTAGCTCAAAAGTAAGCGCTAAAAAGTCCTGCCAAAATCACATAGGTCGTCATGTTACAATTTAGTCAATAAAGGCCTACTACTGGAGAGAAACCGAGTGCTTTGACGCTCGCCGTTCGACCCCACAGCTGTCCAGAGACTCGCGGGAGGCCTCCCCTGAAAGCTGGATTCCCAAGGATTGTCTGTGTGAATTCCTAGCCCGTTAGGCTGAAATTAAGCGACCTAAAGACGTGCCGAAGTCAAATAGGTCGTCATGGTACTCGAGCGAAACTGAGTGCTTTAACGCTCGCCGCTCGGCCCCACAGCCGTCCAGAGACATCGGGGGAGGACTTCCCTGAAAGCTGGATTCCCACCGATAATGTGTTTCAAATCTTAGCCCACTTGCACAAAAGTAAGCGCTAAAAAGTCCTGCCAAAATCACATAGGTCGTCATGTTACAATTTAGTCTATAAAGGCCTACTACTGGACCGAAACTGAGTGCTTTAACGCTCGCCACTCTGCCCCACAAACCGTCAGAGACTCGGGGAGGCGTCCCCTGAAAGCTGGATTCCCACCGACTATTTGTTTCAAATCTTAGCCCACTAGCTCAAAAGTAGGCGCTAAAAAGTCATGCCAAAGTCACATAGGTCGTCATGTTACAATTTAGTCAATAAAGGCCTACTACTGGAGCGAAAACGAGTGCTTTCACGCTCGCCGTTTGGCCCCACGACCTCTGAGAGGCTTGGAAGTGGCCTCCCCTGAAAGCTGGATTCCCAAGGCTTGTCTGTGTAAATTCCTAGCCCGCTAGGCAGAAATTAGGCGACCTAAAGTCGTGCCGAAGTCAAATCGGTCGTCATGGTACTCGAGCGAAACCGAGTGCTTTAACGCTCGCCGCTCGACCCCACGACCTCCGAGAGGCTCGGAAGAGGCCTCCCCTGAAAGCTGGATTCCCACCGACTGTTTGTTTCAAATCTTAGCCCAGTAGCTAAAACGTAGGCGCAAAAAAGTCCTGCCAAAGTCACATCGGTTGTCATGTTACAATTTAGTCAATAAAGGTCTACTACTGGAGGGAAACCGAGTGCTTTAACGCTCGCCGCTCGGCCCCACAGTCGTCCAGAGACTCGGGGAGGACTCCACTGAAAGCTGGATTCCCACCGATAATTTTTTTCAAATCTTAGCCCACTAGCTCAAAAGTAAGCGCTAAAAAGTCCTGCCAAAATCACATAGGTCGTCATGTTACAATTTATTCAATAAAGGCCAACTACTGGAGAGAAACCGAGTGCTTTGACGCTCGCCGTTCGCCCCGAAAGCCGTCCAGAGACTCGGGGGAGGCCTCCCCTGAAAGCTGGATTCCCACCGATCGTTTGTTTCAAATCTTAGCGCACTAGCTCAAAAGTAAGCGCTAAAATGTCCTGCCAAAGTCACATAGGTTGTCATGTTACAATTTAGTCAATAAAGGCCTCCTACTGGAGCGAAACCGAGTGCTTTGACGCTCGCCGTTCGGGCCCACGAAACTCCGAGAGGCTTGGCAGAGGCCTCCCCTGAAAGATGGATTCCCCACCGATCGTTTGTTTCAAATCTTCGCCCAGTAGCTGAAAAGTAGGCGCTAAAAAGTCCTGCCAAAATCACATAGGTCGTCATGTTACAATTTAGTCAATAAAGGCCTCCTACTGGACCGAAACTGAGTGCTTTAACGCTCGCCGCTCGGCCCCACAGCCGTCCAGAGACTCGGGGAGGACTCCCCTGAAAGCAGGATTCCACCGATCGTTTGTTTCAAATCTTAGCCCACTAGCTCAAAACTAGGCGCTAAAATGTCCTGCCAAAGTCACATAGGTCGTCATGTTACAATTTAGTCAATAAAGACCGACTACTGGAGAGAAACCAAGTGCTTTGACGCTCGCCGTTCGGCCCCACAGCTGTCCAGAGACTCGGGGGAGGCCTCCCCTGAAAGCTGGATTCCCACCGATCGTTTATTTCAAATCTTAGCACACTGGGTCAGAAGTAAGCGCTAAAACGTCCTGCCAAAGTCACATAGGTTGTCATGTTACAATTTAGTCCATAAAGGCCTCCTACTGGAATAAAAACCGAGTGCTTTGACGCTCGCCGTTCGGCCCCACGACGTCCGAGAGGCTTGGAAGAGGCCTCCCCTGAAAGCTGGTTTCCCAAGTATTGTCTGTGTGAATTCCTAGCCCGCTAGGCTGAAATTAAGCGACCTAAAGTCGTGCCGAAGTCAAATCGGTCGTCATGGTACTCGAGCGAAACCGAGTGCTTTGACGCTCGCCGTTCGGGCCCACGACCTCCGAGAGGCTTGGAAGAGGCCTCCCCTAAAAGCTGGATTCCCACCGATCGTTTGTCTCAAATCTTAGCCCACTAGCTCAAAGGTAGGCGCTAAAAACTCTTGCCAAAGTCACATAGGTAGTCATGTTACAATTTAGTCAATAAAGGCCTCCTACTGGACCGAAACTGAGTGCTTAAACGCTCGCCCCCACAGCCGTCCAGAGACTCGGGGGAGGCCTCCCCTGAAAGCTGGATTCCCACCGATCGTTTGTTTCAAATCTTAGCCCAGTAGCTGAAAAGTAGGCGCTAAAAAGTCCTGCCAAAATTACATAGGTCGTCATGTTACAATTTAGTCAATAAAGGCCAACTACTGGAGAGAAACCGAGTGCTTTGACGCTCGCCGTTCGCCCCGAAAACCGTCCAGAGACTCGGGGGAGGCCTCCCCTGAAAGCTGGATTCCCACCGATCGTTTGTTTCAAATCTTAGCCCAGTAGCTGAAAAGTAGGCGCTAAAAAGTCCTGCCAAAATTACATAGGTCGTCATGTTACAATTTAGTCAATAAAGGCCTACTACTGGAGCGAAACCGAGTGCTTTGACGCTCGCCGATAGGCCCCACGACTTCTGAGAGGCTTGGAAGTGGCCTCCCCTGAAAGCTGGATTCCCAAGGATTGTCTGAGTGAATTCCTAGCCCGCTAGGCTGAAATTAAGCGACCTAAAGTCGTGCCGAAGTCAAATCGGTCGTCATGGTACTCGAGCGAAACTGAGTGCTTTCACGCTCTCCGCTCGGCCCCACAGCCGTCCAGAGACTCGGGGGAGGACTCCCCTGAAAGCTGGATTCCCACCGATCGTTTATTTGAAATCATAGCACACTAGGTCAGAAGTAAGCGCTAAAACGTCCTGCCAAAGTCACATAGGTTGTCATGTTACAATTTAGTCAATAAAGGCCTCCTACTGGAGCGAAACAGAGTGCTTTGACGCTCGCCGTTCGGCCCCACGACGTCCGAGAGGCTTGGAAGAGGCCTCCCCTGAATGCTGGATTCCCACCGAACGTTTGTTTCAAATCTTAGCCCAGTAGCTGAAAAGTAGGCGCTAAGAAGTCCTGCCAAAATCACATAGGTCGTCATGTTACAATTTAGCCAATAAAGGCCTCCTACTGGACCGAAACTGAGTGCTTTAACGCTCGCCGCTCGGCCCCACAGCCGTCCAGAGACTCGGGGGAGGACTCCGCTGAAAGCTGGATTCCCACCGATCGTTTGTTTCAAATCTTAGCGCACTAGGTGAAAAGTAAGCGCTAAAAAGTCCTGCCAAAGTCACATACGTTGTCATGTTACAATTTAGTCAATAAAGGCCCACTACTGGAGCGAAAACGAGTGCTTTGACGCTCGCCGTTCGGCCCCACAGCCATCCAGAGACTCGGGGAGGCCTCCCCTGAAATCTGGAATCACACCGATCGTTTGTTTCAAATCTTAGCCAACTAGCTCAAAAGTAAGCGCTAAAAAGTCCGGCCAAGTCACATAGGTTGTCATGTTACAATTTAGTCAATAAAGGCCTACTGCTGGAGCGAAACCGAGTGCTTTGACGGTCGCCGTTCGGCCCCATGACCTCCGAGAGGCTGGAAGAGGCCTCCCCTGAAAGCTGCATTCCCACCGATCGTTTGTTTCAAATCTTAGCCAGTAGCTGAAAGTAGGCGCTAAAAAGTCCTGCCAAAATCACATAGGTCGTCATGTTACAATTTAGCCAATAAAGGCCTCCTACTGGACCGAAACTGAGTGCTTAAACGCTCGCCGCTCGGCCCCACAGCCGTCCAGAGACTCGGGGGAGGCCTCCCCTGAAAGCTGGATTCCCACCGATCGTTTGTTTAAAATCTTAGCCCAGTAGCTGAAAAGTAGGCGCTAAAAAGTCCTGCCAAAATCACATAGGTCGTCATGTTACAATTTAGTCAATAAAGGCCAACTACTGGAGAGAAACCGAGTGCTTTGACGCTCGCCGTTCGCCCCGAAAGCCGTCCAGAGACTCGGGGGAGGCCTCCCCTGAAAGCTGGATTGCCACCGATCGTTGTTTCAAATCTTAGCGCACTAGCTCAAAAGTAAGCGCTAAAATGTCCTGCCAAAGTCACATAGGTTGTCATGTTACAATTTAGTCAATAAAGGCCTCCTTACTGGAGCGAAACCGAGTGCTTTGACGCTCGCCGTTCGGGCCCACGAAACTCCGAGAGGCTTGGCAGAGGCCTCCCCTGAAAGCTGGATTCCCACCGATCGTTTGTTTCAAATCTTCGCCCAGTAGCTGAAAAGTAGGCGCTAAAAAGTCCTGCCAAAATCACATAGGTCGTCATGTTACAATTTAGTCAATAAAGGCCTCCTACTGGACCGAAACTGAGTGCTTTAACGCTCGCCGCTCGGCCCCACAGCCGTCCAGAGACTCGGGGGAGGACTCCCCTGAAAGCTGGATTCCCACCGATCGTTTGTTTCAAATCTTAGCCCACTAGCTCAAAACTAGGCGCTAAAATGTCCTGCCAAAGTCACATAGGTCGTCATGTTACAATTTAGTCAATAAAGGCCGACTACTGGAGAGAAACAAAGTGCTTTGACGCTCGCCGTTCGGCCCCACAGCTGTCCAGAGACTCGGTGGAGGCCTCCCCTGAAGCTGTATTCCCACCGAACTTTTGTTTCAAATCTTAGCCCACTAGCTAAAAAGTGAGCGCTAAAAAGTCTTGCCAAAGTCACATAGGTCGTCATGTTACAATTTAGTCAATAAAGGCCTACTACTGGAGCGAAACCGAGTGCTTTGACGCTCGCCGATAGGCCCCATGACTTCTGAGAGGCTTGGAAGTGGCCTCCCCTGAAAGCTGGATTCCCAAGATTGTCTGAGTGAATTCCTAGCCCGCTAGGCTGAAATTAAGCGACCTAAAGTCGTGCCGAAGTCAAATCGGTCGTCATGGTACTCGAGCGAAACCGAGTGCTTTAACGCTCGCCGCTCGGCCCCACAGCCGTCCAGAGACTCGGGGGAGGACTCCCCTGAAAGCTGGATTCCCACCGATCGTTTATTTCAAATCTTAGCACACTAGGTCGAAAGTAAGCGCTAAAACGTCCTGCCAAAGTCACATAGGTTGTCATGTTACAATTTAGTCAATAAAGGCCTCCTACTGGAGCGAAACCGAGTGCTTTGACTGCTCGCCGTTAGGCCCCACGACGTCCGAGATGGCTTGGAAGAGGCCTCCCCTGAAAGCTGGATTCCCACCGATCGTTTTGTTTCAAATCTTAGCGCCACTAGGTGAAAAGTAAGCGCTAAAAAGTCTGCCAAAGTCACATACGTTGTCATGTTACAATTTAGTCAATAAAGGCCCACTACTGGAGCGAAAACGAGTGCTTTGACGCTCGCCGTTCGGCCCCACAGCTGTCCAGAGACTCGGGGGAGGCCCTCCCCTGAAAGCTGAATTCCACCGATCGTTTGTTTCAAATCTTAGCCCACCAGCTCAAAAGTAAGCGCTAAAAAGTCTTGCCAAAGTCACATAGGTCATCAAGTTACAATTTAGTCATTAAAGGCCTACGACTGGAGCGAAACCGAGTGCTTCGACACTCGCCGTTCAGCCCCACAAGCTCCGAGAGGCTTGGAAGAGGCCTCCCTTGAAAGCTGGATTCCCAAGGCTTGTCTGTGTGAATTCCTAGCCCGCTAGACTGAAATTAAGCGACCTAAAGTCGTGCCGAAGTCAAATCGGTCGTCATGGTACTCGAGCGAAACTGAGTGCTTTAACGCTCGCCGCTCGGCCCCACAGCCGTCAGAGACTCGGGGGAGGACTCCCCTGAAAGCTGGATTCCCACGATCGTTTGTTTTCAAATCTTAGCCCACTAACTCAAAAGTAGGTGCTAAAATATATGGGCTAAGATTTTGAAACAAACGTGACAACATAGGTTGTCATGTCATGTTACAATTTAGTCAATAAAGGCCTACTACTGGAGCGAAACCGACTGCTTTAACGCTCGCCGTTCGGCCCCACGACCTCCGAGAGGCTCGGAAGAGGGCCTCCCCTGAAAGCTATATTCCCACCGATCGTTTGTTTCAAATCTTAGCCCACTAGCTCAAAACTAGGCGCTAAAATGTCCTGCCAAAGTCACATAGGTCGTCATGTTACAATTTAGTCAATAAAGGCCGACTACTGGACGAGAAACCAAGTGCTTTGACGCTCGCCGTTCGGCCCCACAGCCATCCAGAGACTCGGGGGAGGCCTCCCCTGAAATCTGGAATCCCACGATCGTTTGTTTCAAATCTTAGCCAACTAGCTCAAAAGTAAGCGCTAAAACGTCCTGCCAAAGTCACATAGGTTGTCATGTTACAATTTAGTCAATAAAGGCCTACTGCTGGAGCGAAACGAGTGCTTTGACGGTCGCGTTCGGCCCCACGACCTCCGAGAGGCTTGGAAGAGGCCTCCCCTGAAGCTGCATTCCACCGATCGTTTGTTTCAAATCTTAGCCCAGTAGCTGAAAAGTAGGCGCAAAAAATCCCTGCCCAAGTCACATAGGTCGTCATGTTACAATTTAGTCAATAAAGGCCCTACTACTGGAGCGAAACCGATTGCTTTGACGCTCGCCGTTAGGCCCACGACCTCTGAGAGGCTTAAAGTGGCCTCCCCTGAAAGCTGGATTCCCAAAGGATTGTCTGTGTGAATTCCTAGGCCGCTATACTGAAATTAAGCGACCTAAAGTCTTGCCGAAGTCAAATCTGTCGTCA